>NW_015636223.1:0-263 GCF_001515625.1 Sinocyclocheilus rhinocerous
CAAATTTCATCAACATCAAAATATTTACAGATAGATGAATTAAACATGTCGCTCATATATTTTAAGTTGTTGCGCTTGTTATAACGTCATAGGTCACATGATAACGTCAACATGGCGGATGATGTATGGAGCGAATTCATACTTAACGAGATTTGGCTGTAGACCCAGGTGAAAAAGAAATATATTTAAATTGTGCTTTTTCAGACATACTATATTTAAATTATACTATACTAAGTGCATATTAAATGTATTATTTTGAAACA
>NW_015636223.1:408-538 GCF_001515625.1 Sinocyclocheilus rhinocerous
CCACTTTAAGTATATTTAGTGCAATTTAAGTGTATTTCTTAAAATACATTTAAAATGTTTTCTTAATACTTCATGAACTACAGTTAGAGTATATATGAAGCATTGTTTTAATGTACTTCAAGTACATTTC
>NW_015636224.1:0-977 GCF_001515625.1 Sinocyclocheilus rhinocerous
ATGGGGGGACTGTGTATAAAAATTGTTGTAATTCCTAAGCATTTTGTGTTATAATTTTGTTCAACCCCTTGAATTAAAGCTTAAAGTGTACACTTAGATCTCATCTTGATTGTTTCATTTTAATTCTATTCTGGTGGCATACAGAGCCGAAATTATGAAAATTTTGTCAATGTCCAAATATATATATGGACCTGACTGTAGATCTCGATTTTATCTTTAAAATAACTCCATCCCAAATCCAATCCTGAGCCCGTGCCAAGTTTGATCTTTTGAGTCATAAAATGCCAAAAGGGTATGAAAGTAAAACAGTTGCAAAACTCGAGAGCTTGTTGATTTGAATGTGAGAACTTGTCATATTAATATTTGTATTTGTAAGTTGAAATTTACAATCACAGTTCTGATGTAAAAAGCTGAATCTTTTGATTTGCACATACAGGCAACAATCAAAACACCCGTGTTTTGAATTCAAATTTGTAGATTAATAGTTACAAATGTGTAAAATGACATTCACATAAACAAAATGACACAATGACACAAATGTGTACGACATATTTACTGTTGCACTTACTTCAGTTTTGCAGTACAACCACAAGTCGGCACATACAACCTCTCAAATCTGGCAGTACAACTTCAAATCCTAGCACTTTGACTTTTGCTACTCCTTTCACGATATCCCTGTAGCAAAACTTACTTGTGCACTTGTACATACAGATGCGAGAGAGCAGAACTGGGGGTGGGGCTAGGGTGCAAATGAAGCCATTTTATTGGTTGATGCCTGACCAATGAACAACGCCTGCCAGCGCGACTTGCCGTGCGGAAAGAAGCATTTTTATGCACAAGTATCAGTTATTTGCATTTTTTTGAGGGGTGGAGGGGGGCATTTTTTAGACATTTTTCAATAATAGATCTCAACTAATTGTTTGATCATGCAGTGAATTTTTGTTTTTACAATCGTGCAATTGTTGCACAATAGCTTA
>NW_015636225.1:0-472 GCF_001515625.1 Sinocyclocheilus rhinocerous
CTAACTCTGCTATTAGTTTCCGTGATCGGCATCTTCTTACTGATTCCATGTTATTGTTACGGCAGCTTATATCCATGATGAAAGTGGAGCGAGCGGTCGGAGAATCGGATCACCAAACAATTACGCGATGCATCTCAGACATATCCAGACAGGGTTAGATTTCTCAGAGGACTTCTGTGTTACCTGAAAAGCAGTAATTATCTGATTCACGAACAAATGTAAAAACAATTCGTTAGTAGTGAACTGGGCCGCGCTTTGTGGTTTTGACTCAAAAAGATCCGGTTCATAAGTCATTGGTTAATGAAGCCGACTACACTGCGTGCGCGTGCAACCATCGTGCACAGTTTATTAAAAGACTGTTTTTGCCATTATTTTGCATTACTCTGTCATCGCCGCGGCTGAAAAGTAGCACATGAAACACTGCTTACATTTATATTTTATTCTGTGATAATTCTGGGGTGGCAGGTGGGGT
>NW_015636225.1:648-1716 GCF_001515625.1 Sinocyclocheilus rhinocerous
TTTACTACAAATACCATGGTATTTATTTAGTAAAACCATGGTTAATTTCCGTAAGGGATATTAATGTTTAGATTATATTTCGGTACATTTACATAGCTGAGTCACAATAAAGTTCACCTGAACTTAAACTAGTTTGATTATAGTAGCCTATTTGTATAATTAGATTAGCTTACTCCTTTCAGTAGGTTGTCTATGTGTAGTTTTATACTTGTTTAAACTTTTACTGCAGAGGTAGCCTACAACATTTCTCTCCACTGTAGGCTATGTCTCAACATATATAGCAGAATGACAATAAATCTTACTTGACCTAACGTAAAAATACAATTCAAAACGCTTTCTAATGTAAAAATAAAATTCAAAACGCGTTCATTTTTGGTACACAGTTGTCGCTATCCACAATTCATTTGCATTTTATTATTACAATATATTGTGACACGATATATTGTTATACCCCTGCATTGTTTTCAATGTTGAACAATTGTATCAACATATGTAGCCTATATATTCCACATCCTGCGATCCAACAGAGGATAAGAGGTACAGAGAATGGATCAGTTTTTATAGGGAAAGACTGCCTAGTTCAGAGGTTCTCAAAGTCTACATTCAACGGTCCAAGTCTGAATTTTCATCAGTGTCAAAGGTCCGGACCGGAACAATTGGTTATTACTAAACTTGTTTTTAATAAACATACATAACATGCATAACAAATTAACGTTAATTAAAAAAATAAATAAATAAAGTGCCCTTTGCATTCAAAATACATTAATAACAAGTGCAAAAGTGGCAAAACAATTAATTTAAGTGTCAGCAATAGAGGTCGACTAACATGGGTTTTTCTCTGGCCGATATTTAGAAATCAGGGCAGCCGCTGGCTGATATATGCCGCTGATTTTTTTGGCCGTGCAAAAATGTCAAAACAATTAATTTAAGTGTCAGCAATAGAGGTTGACCGACAAGGGTTTTTCTCTGGCCGGTGCAGATATTTAGAAATCAGGGCAGCTGATGGCCGATATATGATGTTGATTTGTTGGCCGATTTGTTCGGCCATTCCCACCCCCATCTCATTAA
>NW_015636226.1:0-139 GCF_001515625.1 Sinocyclocheilus rhinocerous
GTCGGGCAGGCTTGGCAGAACCGCTTCATTTCGGCCTCCAAGCCCGGCAAGTGGAAGCGGTCGTGGATCCGCTGGATGGTGTTCCCGGCCCCGAGATGCCCTGCCAAGGGATGGGAGTGAGCCAGCTCCAATACGGTCT
>NW_015636226.1:293-1710 GCF_001515625.1 Sinocyclocheilus rhinocerous
TCCTTGCCTTCGATGACCCGGACCTGGGTCCAGCCATGCTTCAGCCTGTCGTCCTCCCGTTGTTCCTTTCCAAATGAGCCCCCTCCCGTCACCTGTTGGAACACATCATAGAAGAGGTTAGGATTTTGGGAGGGGGACTGACCTTCTCTCCCGCTATCCGAGGCCAGAAGCACGGACCGCTGCCGAGGTCCTGTCGTGGGCCTCCTTCTTCGGCGGCCCCCTCCTGGGCTGGCAGGCTGCATAGCCGTGGCCAGCAGGCGGTCAAACCCTGGCCAGTCTCTCCCGATCAGCACGGGGACGGGAAGATCCTTCATGACCCCGACTTCCACCGGCCAGGCGCCGGGAGCGGCCGAAATGGTCACCCTGCGAGCTGGAACTTGTCGTATGTCCCCGTGGACACAGGTTATGGGGAGGAAGGCTTTATATTCCGTTCGGGGGGCGAGAATCTGCGACTGGACCAGAGCGACCGCACTGCCCGAGTCCAGGATGGCCCGGAACGACTTTCCATTCACTTTCACTTCCACCTTTGGCGCTCCAACCGGCAGGTCGCGGTGCACAATGCAGCCTGCCAGCCAGGTCTGTGCGGGGATGTCCGTTGGCATGGGCTCATCCCGCGGAGAGGGAGCCGCCGGCCTGCTTACTGGTCGCGGGGTGCCCTCCGGCGCGCACCGCTCCTGGACCACGCTCCGGGGAAACGGCGGCGCTCGCTCCCCAGCATTCCGATGTTGGGCCGCATCCGCCAGCTTGACAGCCTCCACAAGCTCCGAGGTGGTGGTTGGGTTCCTCATCCCAACTGCCTGTCGGTGAGATCGGGGAAGGGCTCGGAGGAGACGGTCTATCACAAAAAAGTTCACTCTGCCACCTGACCAGGCGATGGAGCCCCCTCCAGCAGCCAGTGCTGCGCGAGTCGCGTGAGTTCGGCGGCCTGGGCACGGGCCGGCAGACGGGGCTTATACTCCCACTCGTGGAAGTGCTGGGCGGCACAGATAGGGGATAACCCCAGGCGGGCTAGGATTTCCTTCTTGACCTCCTTATATTGATCGGCGGAGGCGGCGGGAAGAGCGAAGTATGCACGCTGCGCTTCGCCCGTCAGCAGGGGAGCCAGCACCCGTGCCCAGTCATCCTGATGCCACCCTTCCAAGGTGGCCGTCGCTTCGAACATTTGTAAGAAGGCTTCTACGTCATCTTCGAACATTTGTAAGAAGGCTTTTACGTCATCATGAGGAGTCAGCTTGGGTAGCAGCTTCGCCGCTTGTACCAGGGGGTCCGGCAGCGGAACGCGATGAGCGGCGGCGGCACGAAGGGCCGCAAGATCCTGCTCTATCTCCCCATGACGGGTGGCGAGGTGCTCAACGAACTGTTGCTGGCGGACGCTAACCTCGGTGAGCCGCTGGAGGATTTCGTCCATGTTGGGGGA
>NW_015636227.1:0-1507 GCF_001515625.1 Sinocyclocheilus rhinocerous
TGCTCTCGACAGACGGCACCCCGGTTGGGAAACACTGGTCTAGCATACTGAAATGTCCACTAGGTGTCAGTCTCATACAGAAACTCTGAGTTAGTGAGCACACAAAGTGGGATAAAAACCTTTCAAAATAAAACTACTAACACTGCATCCAAATTACTCAGGATTATTAGAAAGCTAAAGGCAGGAGAGTTTTATTAGGGTTGGAGCTAAACTCTGCGTAACAGTGGCCCTCCAAGACCAGAGCTGCTCTGACATTCTGAAAAGTCTCATGTTAAATAATTAGTAAGACTTTAGAACACTGTTCCATCGTTAATGAATAACTACACCGGAACAAATGCGTAACACACTATTAACTAACAGTGAACTCATGATAAATGAATTAGTGAGCAGTTCACAAGGTGGCTCTGACTGTTGTGATATTAATAAGGAACAGACAGGAGATGGCCCATTGTCCGAAACTAAAACCTCTGGGACCCCACGACGAGCAAACATCACTTTAAGTTTCTCTATCACAGGAGTTGTTGGTGTTGAAGTGAGAGAAGCAACTTCTATGTAGCCTGAGTAGTATTCAGCCAAACAGTGGAAAAGATCTGCTGCACTCTCTGTCATGGTCAGGAGGGTAAAGCAGTAGTCAGCAGGGCTCTGGGTGACTGTAGCTGTTTTTGACACAAGTTTCACATTGACTCACTTTGTCTTTGATTTGCTTTGTTCTACCAGGTCACCATACTGACATGTGTGCTCTTGCTAAGCATTTAGTGATGCCTTGATGCCCCTGATGTATCTTCTCTAGGACTTCTTCTTGTATACTGCCAGGTATCACAAGTCTCTTTCCTTTCATCAGCAAGCCCTCTGCGATGAGCAGGTCATGTGTTGCCAAAATTATGCTTTTTTATTTTTATTATGGAAGTAAAGAATGTGACAATGTTTACATGTGCCAAATACAGAATCACATGGACCAAACATATAACATAAAAGTAAGAAACATAGGCTAAGTAAAGAAAGTGGCAATATTTACATGTGCCAAATATAGACTCACTTGGACAAACAAACATATATACTGATAGCCAACATTACAAGTCCATTCTGATTAGCTCCTGTATTTGCATTCATGTGTCTGTGAGCATGCATGTGCGTGTGCATGTGCGTGTGTGTGTGCGCGCGTGTGCGTGCGTGTGACATTGTGTCTAGTGGTGGGGGAGGAAGCATACAAATTAAATAGTATCTTAACAGATTAATATGCCTGACAGATATAAGTAGAATAACTTTAAAAATGAAGAAAAAAAAGAGAAGAAATGTTATTAGCAACAATATTAATAATAACCATAATAGTAATAATAATAATAATAATAATAATTTCATTAAGACTGGGAAAGGGTGGAGGACAATGAAGAGGGCAAGTAATAATATTAATATTAAGTTATAAATGAATAAATATTTAATAATTATTGGGGTTGCCTCTGATCAGTGGCTACAACATACCATAACTTAATCCCCAGCCCATGTCATG
>NW_015636228.1:0-888 GCF_001515625.1 Sinocyclocheilus rhinocerous
GATGATCGCATAATTTAGTGGAACATTAATATAGTAATATAGAATTATCCTCTGTAAAGAAATAAGGTGTGAACATTTGAGAATTTGTCATTATCTTTCTAAATGTGCGCTCTTTGGGGCTAAAGGCTTAATGGAGCTGTTTAAAGTAGCCATGTGATAACAAACCAATCGGTGCAGACGCAATTCAATACGTGTGTCCTTCTTCTATGTGAAATAATCATAAATACCAGTTTATGCTGTTTGATTGTGGCCTCGAAGGTCGTAGTTGTAAGCTGTAGCCCCGGCTGGCCCGTTTAGATCTTGCATGCGCAGTGGAAATGCGGCTAATAATTTCTGAATTCTGACTGACATATAACGAACAAATCAAACAAACGTAAATGGGCAAAGGCGGGGCCCCCTACAAGGCAGGGCCAATGGGCTGCAGCCCACTCAAGCCCAATGGTAAGTCCGGCCATGCCTACAGATCCCTCGTTCAGTATGTTCACAAACAAGTTCATTCAATTAGTTCACAAACAAGATTTATTCTCATTCAGTCTCATTCAGTGACTCTTGTTTTGTGAAGGGCTGTGTTCGTTTGATTGTTCCAACCAATGAAACGATTCTTCACAACCCAGATTTGAACTCTGTTTGTTCACTTTAAGCAGTCACTTGTTTCAAAATCGAGAGACTTCAGTGAACATTAATTTGTTCACTTATTTAAAAGATCTGTTCAGTAGAACATCAACTTATTAGAAAACATTACACAGATACATGTTATTTAGGCCATTAATTTTGAAAAGCAGACACGAAAAATGAAAACAATATGGACTATAATCTATAACATCTGTCCTTTGGTTATTCACCGCGTGTGTATTTTTGTCCCAACAAGAACATTTATGAGAGGAAGTG
>NW_015636229.1:0-1314 GCF_001515625.1 Sinocyclocheilus rhinocerous
AGCGCTTCCCATGATGGGGATCACTTTATGTTGCGTTTGGGCAGCATACACCACCACAGACCTGCCCGAGGTGGCGACGTCCACGGTGATGTCTCCAGAGGTGGCGGCTGATGCTGCAGAACCTCTTGGGGTAGTGACGCTCGCTGCTGTGTTCTCCGAGGCGATGGCGCCTGCCGCAGCTTCACCAAAGGTGGCAGCACATGCTGCAGAACTTTCTGAGGCGGAAGCGTTCGCTTCAGCTCCTTGCACAATGGTGGTGCCCAGCAACGCACTTTCAGCCTGTCATGTCAGCTCCTTGTACGATGGTGGCGCCCAGCAACGCACTTTCAGTCTGTCATGTCACGGTCGAAGGAACCATTGCCTGTATCCTGATGGTACTACTGTAGAACCTCCAGAGGTGGCGGCACCCGCTGTGTCAGTGGTACTCACTTATGTACTCTCGTCCTGTCCTGTCACGGCTATCGAGGCCGTCTGTGAACTTTCTGCCTGTCCTGTCACGGCTATGGAGGCCATCTATTAAGTCTCTGCCTGTCCTGTCACGGCTATGGAGGCCGTCTGTGAACTCTCTGCCTGTCCTCTCACGGATATGGAGGCTGTCTGTGAACTCTCTGCCTGTTCTGTCACAGCTGTTGAGATCGTTTACGAACTATTGTCTCATCCTGAACCGGCCAAGAAGGCCATTTGTGAACTATTGCTCTGTCTCAACCCAGCTGAAAAAGCTGTTTATGAACTCTCAGCCTTGTCTGTCACACCTGAGGACGCTGTCTGTGAATTTCCTGACTGTTCTGTTTCCCTAAATGTGTCTGCTGAACTGTCAACTTGTCCAGTATCCCAGAGTTTGTTTGATTTCCCTGTCTGTCCAGTTCCAATCAAGGAACCTGTTATCTGACCCATCTGTCCAGTCATGAGCCCAGAAACTATTAATGCATCCCATGTCCTTCCCGTTAACCCTGTCACTGCCATAGATATTATTCAGGAACTGTCTGCTTGTTCTGTTTCCCCAAGTGTGTCTGATTTTGAACCATCTGTCTGTCCAGTCACTGAAATGTCTACCAGTCCAGTTTCTGTTAATCCATCTAATTTTGCAAAATCTGTCTGTCTGGTACCAACTAATCAGTCTGATTTTGAGTCATCTGTGTGTTCTATTTCAAACAATGAGCTTGAGGTTGACCAGTCTGTCTGTCCCATTCCTACCTATGCATTTGATTATGAACTGTCTGCCTGTTCAGTTGTCACCAGGGAAACTATGGATGAACTTTTTGAGTTCACTGCCTCGGCCCTTGGGGCCGTGAATACTCTGTATGTGTTGTCTGT
>NW_015636229.1:1762-5155 GCF_001515625.1 Sinocyclocheilus rhinocerous
TTGTATTTAGGCTACATGAATGAGTCGTGTCCTAATAGGCATTATTTTTATATAACATGTTGTCCAGTTCTTGAAGTATCGGTGGACAAGATGAATGATAAAGTCTGTTGAACCTCTTTCTCATGTCTGTCTCAGCCATTTCAATGTTACTGTCACGAATCCGGTCCATGAACTTCCGTCTGCTAGCCATCAGAGGTCACCCTTTCCATTTTCATTGACTCTCGCACTACACCCTGTTGCATATCACCCCGGACTACATATCCCATCATTCATTGCACTGATTGCACACAGCTGTTTCACTGATTGCACAGCACTGATTGCACACAGCTGTTTCATATTACTCACTCCCTATTTAACACTCACTCTTATCCCTTCCCTCTGCCGAGTATTGTTTAGCGCTTATCAGTTGATAGCTACACTACAGAGCCCTCGTTAGCCTCCTAGCCTAGCCTAGCCTAGTATTGCCTTGCCTGTTTTCTCGGTTTCTGATCTTCGCCTGTTTTCCTGGATTATCCCTCTTGTCTCGCCCTGTTCGAATACTGTTTGCCCCTCGCCTGGACCATAGCCTGTGTTTCGGATTAACCCTTTGGATTACCCTATTTGGACATTGTTCGCCGGAGATCGACCATGCCCGCTCACTGGACTTAACTTGTGTCTTGCCCTCAATATACCTGTTTGCCATTGTCTGACCCTTGCTTGTTTTGACTTTGTTCTAGAATAAAAGCTTTGCATATGGATCCGCATGCCTCTCATCTCGTCGATCCCGTAACACCACTCACCTCCTGCAGGCCATTTCTTCTTCAGTTATACCAGTGCTCACTCACATTATCAACACCTCTCTTCACTCTGGTACATTTCTCACAGCATTCAAGCAGGCTCGGGTAACCCCACTGCTTAAGAAACCCTCTCTAAATCCAACACTTTTAGAAAACTACAGACCGGTACCCCGTCTTCTGTGTTCAACCAACTCTCTATGTGTCACGGAATGCCAGGAGAAAACAAGGATAGATCCAAGTGCAGTTTATTAAAGTATAAAATAAACAGAACAGAACAGAAACGTGGCAAAAGGTAATCCAAAACACAGGGAAAAGATAACACGATGTAACCTTAACAACATCAAACATCAAATAATACTGCAGCAAAGACAGACAGAGTGAGCATGTTATATGTAGTGATGGGATGATGAGTAAATGACTAACAGGTAATCATGATCAGAACAGACTAACAGGTGATCATGATCAGAACGGAACGACAGGCAAGGGACTATGGGAAATGGAGTTCAACACATGCTCTCTGGGCTCCCGGACTGGAGCGGGCTCTGAAGTGGGCTCTGTGAGCTCCCGGACTGGAGCTGGCTCTGGAGTGGGCTCTGTGAGCTCCCGGACTAGAGCGGGCTCTGGAGTGGGCTTTACTGTCCTCCTTCTCACCCTCCGCCGGTTAGTGGGAGTCTAAAGGATAGAGGTGGTGGGAAAATCCCTGTGGAAGGGTTCTGATTAGCCTGGTATTGCCCACTGACTTCGACCCTGGAGATACTTGACGAAGCCCCAGAAGTCTAGGATCTCGATTCCTTCCATCTCCCACTGGGGCAAAGGATTATCCAGACAGATGTTAAGGAGGTCCTTAAGTGCAGCCTCATTATAATTTAGCCCCACCGCCAATGTCCAAAAGGTCTGGGCAAAACCACCAGCCTCCATTCCTTGCTGCCTCCGAGACACAAGAGCCCGGTATCGAGCCATTCGCTCTTTCCCTGTGGCTGGAGGGACAATCCGAATGTCCATAGTTCAAAAAAAGTGAAAAAGAAAAACAAACTGCTGGATCTTGTAGGGGCTGCAGTATTCTGTAACGGAATGCCAGGAGAAAAGTATTAAAGTATGAAATAAACAGAACAGAACAGAAACGTGGCAAAAGGTAATCCAAAACACAGGGAACAGATAACACGATGTAACCTTAACAACCATCAAACATCAGATAACAAATACAATGTAACACAGAAATGGGAGAGCGCCCTCAAGTGGCCAGTCCAGGGCACCACAACCAGACACTGTGACACTATGTTTCTTGTTTCTTGCACTCTCTCTTCACTTCCGGTGTGAGAACACTGGCGCACTTGTGCTGGCGCTTCACGCTGGTACCTGTCTCTTTGTTTGTTTATTTGCTGATACGTTTTTTGGATATGTTTCTGCAGGGATTCGACAGATCTGGATTACTTGGATTATTTTCTGGACTACTTTCTTCACTCAATAAGATTTGGATGACTGACCTGGCCTTTTTTGTGATCCTGTCACACTGATTGGCTGTGAGCCCTCTCTATACCTTTCCATATCCTCCTCGACATATGATGCAGTGAGTCTCCACTCTCTTTATCATTTTGTGGTGTCAATCCTCGGTATGGTTGGGTAGCCTTCCCTTCGGTGGATTGTGGATTTGATACGGTTCTGGCTAACGTAGTTAAACCGACAAGTTGTTGTTGTGTGGGCCCCATTGGTTTTTGGTCATGTCAACGCGTAACCATTTGCAGGTCGACATCTGAGTGAGTCTCCACTCTCTTTATCATTTTGTGGTGTGAATCCTCGGTATGGTTGGGTAGCCTTCCCTTCGGTGGATTGTGGATTTGATACGGTTCTGGCTAACGTAGTTAAACCGACAAGTTGTTGTTGTGTGGGCCCCATTGGTTTTTGGTCATGTCAAAGCGTAACCATTTGCAGGTTTTGTTCTTTGATCTTTTTGTGCTGTTTTTGGCTGACGTTAACAAAGTCACTTCTCCCGAGATGGCTTTGCAATTTTCTTCTGTTCAACTTAAAACTTTAAAATGATCTCTCCACTTGGCTCTGGACACTTATAAATGGTGTGAACAATTTGGAATTTTACGCTGACCCTGCTACATACACCGTTCACAGAAGAAACTTTGGACTTATCACTGCTCGTCTTGAAATAGTATTCCAGTTATCTGTACCAACACCCGTGCTTCTAGGAAAACACAACTGGAAAATCGTGTAATCAACTTTGGAAATCTGAGACCATTACGCTTTGATCCCGTCCTTGGAAACTGCAATATTGCATATTCAGATATGCCATGTGCGCTATTGAACACTCGCTCTTTAACTGATAAAGCATCAGTGCTAAATGACATTATCATTGACGCAAACCTGGACATGCTACTTTTGATGGAAACCTGGCAGGTGCCCAATTACTTTTTCAATTTAAACCCCTTAACACCACCTGAACTGTAAAAAAAAATCCCGTAAAAAAAAAACCCCCGGTAAAATTCCGGTAGCTGGGGTGCTGGAAAAATACCATAAAATAACAGACACATTAAATAACAGTAATTTTCCGTAATTCAAAAATACAGTTCCTCTTCAGGAACTCAAGCTGCGTCGGAAACGCTAGGGGAAC
>NW_015636230.1:0-1066 GCF_001515625.1 Sinocyclocheilus rhinocerous
ATCTTAATTTCCGCCCTTACGATTTTGCCAAATAAAGTACAAACCGATATTAACAAACATCATCAACTAAATCATAAAGTCAAGAAAAATGCATGATGTATACATACATTGTATGATTGGCAAATACTATGTAAAATAAACTCATAAAATCAAGATAAATACGTAATGTGAATTAAAACCTCTTTAAAAAAAAAAAAAGTTAAGCAGGTTTAGAACAACCTAAATGATGACATGAATTTCCATTTTCGGGTAAACTGTCCCTTTATTAATCTAGCCCAGCTCATATTTATCATAATATCCCCTATTCTAAATCTAAATATCCAAATATGCATAACCCCACTAATTCATTCTCTCTTTCGTGCATCCTTAACATTCGCATAACCCAACTAATTCATTCTCTCTTTCGTGCATCCTTAACATTTATTAATTCATATTATTATGGCGTATACCTCCTGTTGTAATGTCAGAGTCGATGAAACATGGCGGTAGTCAGAGTTGGACAAAAAAAAGGCAAACCCTAATTATAACTCCAGCCGCGTTTTATTCATTACTCCGTGACAAACGACAGACATCGTAATCCCGATTACATTGCCGAACTAAATGGAAACCTTTGACTGTACTGAAG
This sequence comes from Sinocyclocheilus rhinocerous, assembly GCF_001515625.1. NCBI lineage: Eukaryota > Metazoa > Chordata > Actinopteri > Cypriniformes > Cyprinidae > Sinocyclocheilus > Sinocyclocheilus rhinocerous. Next base: position 626 of record NW_015636230.1, read on the forward strand.
CCATTTGTTGAGGAAACTCACATAGATACCATTTGGATTGGCTTTAGGTAGCATAATTTAAATCCTGGACAGGATTTTGTGAAGCTGGAATAACGTTCTTCACACACAGCGTGAGTTTGAGGAAATCCCGGACTGGATTTCTAGTGGTAGACGGGCAGTACCGTGACTCATGAGTACAACAACGCCAAACGACTAACTGCTTGTTATTTTGCTTGATTGTCATTTTGAGGCTATTTCTTGATTAATATTTTATCTGTCGTGATGTTCATCTGAGTATTTGTTGGTTGTAGATTAAAACTGGATTCAGACCTTTGGACTCTTGCAACTTGAAAAAGGCCTATAAGTAATCCAATTGTAGCTTTTATATGTTTACAGTAAAACTAGTTCTGAAGACATGTCACAACTTTAAATGTTTGAGTTGAAACTGTGAAAGGTGAAATT
>NW_015636231.1:0-2377 GCF_001515625.1 Sinocyclocheilus rhinocerous
TTTTGTGAACGCATTTTTATTTAGTTTTTATATAGTTTAGTTTCAATTTTAATTAAAGTTTAGCAGAATTAATAGATCACTTCCAGAGTGCAGGCCAAAGAAAGACTTAGGCATAAAAGGCAATAAGGCATAATTTAGCCTTAGTGATGCAAATGTCTAGCGACACAAAATTAACGCATGCTGAGATTGATTAAATGGTAAAAGTATACAAATATACGCCAAAATGAAGCAGTCAAGCCTTTTTACTAAATAAATCTACACAAGTTGTGATTAATGTCATCTAATGATGTGTATTGAGATATTTGACATATGACAATAAATGTAGCCTAATTTGCTTATGACGGTAAGATGTCTTTTTTAACAATCATAATATATTGTAACTGTCGTGTCTTGCTCACTTTTCCGTGAACAACCGTGTATAAATCATAACTGGGACTAACGAAATTCAATAATAATGGCAATCGCATTTAACAGTAAAGGCTCATATTTTAATATGTTCTTTTCATTTATTAAGAATTATAAGCGTGTTTATGATGTGATTTAGCCAATGCACATTTGTCCGAAAGCCTGGCAGAGTGATCACAAGATGCTATGCTAAAGATTTGTATTGTTTTCAGAAAGGACGCGCATTCTCGTCTTTTTTTCTGTTAATTATTACGTTGCGCTGCGTGCCTGTTTCTCTTCAAAGCACCAACTTAGAATGCCTAATTTTTGTTTGATTGCTTGTGGTACATGAGAAAATAAATAATTTTGCCTACCTGTTGTAATAGATTTAATGCGAGTGCGGTTCTGGTCGCGACTCGCGGTCTTTATGTAAAACGGGTCCGGTCTGGTACAGAATTAAATTAAATTAGGCCCCCTCGAACAAAAAGAAAAGGTAGGTGACATCTGCCGAAACCCGGGATCGAACAACTAATGTTCTCCCAACTGAGCTATTTCAGCGCTAGCAACAAGTTGTTTAGCCAGCGGGGATTTCCGTGCGACCACCAGTCACTTTTCCAGAAGAGGAGAGCTGAGCTCCCAGAGAACAAAAGAGGCTGGCCCGTACCGGGATCGAACCCGCGACCTTGGCGTCAAAGTGTCAAAGGCAAATGAATGAAAGTTGGCTTCTGAATGGATTTAAAATTGGGGCTGAACCAAACATGTAGAGGGATCTTAGGCAGGACAGCTGAAGCGGTCAGATTGGGCCCAATTGACCCAAAACTTCCCCTGACCAAGAAGGGCCTTAAAAACAAAAGCACAATCTCTCTGTTAATTCTGCAACTAAATGTCGGCCAGTGCAAAGGTGCCAGCACAGAAGAGAGATGGTCACTTTTCTTCAAACCCGTTATAATAGCGTTCACTCTTAAAAAAGATGGAAGTTGCTTTTCCACAACCAGGGGCATAAGCTCAAATCGTAGAGTGCTTGCTTAGCATGCGAGAGGAAGCGGGATCGATGCCTGCATTCTCCAAACTGGGTCCTCCACTTTTGCGCTCACTTCCCTATAGAGACAGACTGTGCGTTGACGCTGCGAAGCGACACGCCCTACGTGAGCTTTTGGGGCTCACTGCTGCCGAAAAGTATTTCGGACCGGGTCCTGCACAAATTGGTGGCAAAACAGGTGCCACTGAGATTTGAACACGGATCGCTGGATTCAGAGTCCTAACCATTACACCATGGAACCAAGACAGGAGCAGCTGTTGCTCACAGGGCCGCAAAGACTAAATCAATTACAGGCTCGCCAAAAGAACCACCACCAAACATGTACTTTTTTTTTCTTTTCCTGCCACAACCAAGCACGGAGGTTCCTCCGAGATTTGACCTCTGATCACTGGATTCAAAGTCCAGCACGCTAACCATTGCACCATGGAACCTATACGGCTCTGCTGGTGGCCGTCTGGGAGGCAGATAGCGCTGTGGCTGTGGGGAAGCAGTTAGACAGAGGGGATGGAACCCAGTGAATTTTGGGAACTGGCCCCCTCGAACACAAGGAAAAGTTAGTTTGGGCACTGGCCCCCTCGAACTAAAGGAAAAGGTAGTTGACATCTGCTGAAACCCGGGACCTTTAGTTCTTCAGTCTAATGCTCTCCCAACTGAGCTATTTCAGTCACAAAAACAAGTTGCTTAGCCAGCGGGGATTTCCGTGAGACCACACGTCACTTTTCCAGAAGAGGAGAGCTGAGCTCCCAGAGAACAAAAGAGGTTGGCCTGTACGGGCACCTAACCTAACCTTGGCGTTATTAGCACCAGGCTCTAAACAACTGCGCTAACCGGCCTGGCTTTGTGTGGGCTTTTGCCCAATTGACCCAAAACTTCCTTATTGCTCGTGACCCTAAAGAGACACAACAGCTTCAGGACCAAGCCTCACCACGGGCTCGTCCGGGATTTGAACCCAGG
>NW_015636231.1:2549-2678 GCF_001515625.1 Sinocyclocheilus rhinocerous
GGTCGCTCTTTAAAGGTGTCTTTTGGAGCGATGGAAGTCACTCCACCATGAGCAGGGAAATTAGCTCAAATGGTAGAGCGCTCACTTAGCATGCGATTGACTCAAAACTTCCTTATTGCTCGTTACCCT
>NW_015636232.1:0-544 GCF_001515625.1 Sinocyclocheilus rhinocerous
AGGAGGAAACACACCAAACTAACAAAACACTTTAAAGACAGACACACAGATCAAATGAAAGAGTTCAAGCAGGCAAGTTTCATTTTAATTTTTAAATATTTAGATCTTCGCAGCGTTTCCCATACATTGATTTATTTGTGCCAGCCCGCCAAAATATCAAAACTGACCGCCACAAATAGATTTTCCAAAAGGCTTTGACTTCGTTGAATAAACGTGTCAAAGTCGAAACCCGGTGCGGGTGTTTGTATATCACTGTATTTCTGAAGGAAGGCGACTGTCTTCAGAAAATTATGGATGTCATTTTCATTTCATCTTGCCTGTAATGCCTGAGCAGCGTTTGTGAGCGCAGCGCTTCTCATTTCATCTTGCCTGTAATGCGTTTGTGAGCACAGCGCTTATTTGATTACAGCATTTACTGGGGAAACCTCCATCTCTCCCGCTCTACAAGTGCCTCCTGCTGGCAGAGAATGAATTTGCATATACGTGCCGCCATACAAATAGTGCAAGTCTGTGGGAAACACCGCTTGTGTTATGAATATTATTC
>NW_015636233.1:0-1870 GCF_001515625.1 Sinocyclocheilus rhinocerous
GCACCCCAGGGTGCCGCGGCACCCCGGTTGGGAAACACTGGTTTAAACATCCCAAATCCAGTAGGTTTGGGATAATATATGATTTAAAGGCACAATATGTAATTCACGCTGAACGAGTTTTATCATAGTAGATACATTTGAAAGTTCTGTTATAATGCCACTCTGTGCGGTCGTCACCGGTCTATTAAAACGCACAACATATTAAATCGTCTTTGGTGTTTCCATGTTTTCAACAAAACAAAACCGGTAATCGAGGGTGTATGACTTCATTGGCAGGCGACACAATGACACTATGGAAACGGTCCGTGTCACTAGTTAAAATTGCTTATTTCTCTGGATTTAAACATTCTTCGAAACATTTGGGATAATGTAAGTACACAAGTCAGCAAAATATATAACACTGTTCTCGAGGTTTTTGGATATTTTAATTTAAAAAATCTTACATATTGTGCCTTTAAGAAAAATCATCCCACAGAAAATGAAAATTGCAGTAGTTAAATTAGTATTTCAGTAGCTGTTACATTGCTACAGTTCATTTCAGTGTTGTCGGCTACATCATAATGTACCAGAACTGCATGTGTAACAGCAATTTATGAAATACTAATACCAAAAGAATAAGTTATGTATTACAATTATGCTATTATAGAAATTGATTAGTGAAGGATCTGCCTCCCCTCACATTACTGTCACCTCTTTGATCGAAAAGTCAGACTCTGAATGCGAGCAGGTGGCGTAGGCTAATCTTTATTTTCATCAATAAAATGAGAACACCACAACCCCTTTATTTTCATGCTTCCATGGGCATTTAATCTGAATTTTTATGTAAAATAAAAGCCGCTCTCAGCCATCGCCCCATTCCGCTTGCTCCATCTTTGCCCCCTGCAACCTGTTTTTTGTGCTTCAAGCTGTTGGCTGAAACATTGCCTATTTGAAGTGCCAGATCACACTGTTTTCTATATCTTTCCTTGGCGGTTAGGGTTTGTTTAAACATTCAGAAACAATATGTGGTCCGAATCCAATCTTCTTTGTCAAGCTAGATCTTCTTCATCAAGCCCAAGCTCACCCTGGGGAGGCTGTCGGTGTTCATTCAAGGAGTAAGAGTAAATGTTCTTTTGTGTGATTTATTCTGCTATCGTAGAGAGTTGTAGGTTTGTTGTTTGTTTACAGACTCATAGTTCTACAATATTCATTGATTTCCTGAATTATTAAGCACGTTTTACATTCCCGCTCTGTCATAGCAGAGGGATCATGAACTGTGAAATGTTTCAGATGGCAACAACTTCTGAGCATAAATGCCACTTGCTGTGCCATTTAAGACCCCGTTTATCAATTCAGCCAGTTCTCAGATGGAAATAGGTAAAGCTATCAAGCCTAACCTTTCATGATCTGTGATGTACATTTTTTTTCTTGCACCATCATGCATTGGTTGTAAGCAGGAGCCAGTTTGGCTAGTGAGCTGCCACCCTTCTTCCTTCTTTCCTGATCTCTGTTTAGACTATAATGTGCCACTCTGAGGACCAGAGGAGGGTTCCCATGGCATTCCTGTCAACAGCGCTGCATTCAGCAGGAGATGATGTCAGAGATGAAAGCAGCATGACGCTGGCTGTCTCCCCTTTGGCCCCCGTTTGAACGCAGTGTAAGGTGTGTAAAGACAAAGAATCAGGAATAAGATTACATGATCACGGGTGTCACTTTAACGTGATTGCCATCACCATCCTGAGAAACTTGTCATCTCTATTTTTTCAAATACTTATTTAAATGCTTGATGTCTACTGATTTTGTATGCAATAATGATAAAGACAAAATTATTAATGAACAATTATAATATAAAATGTTACTCAAAGGAATCTTTAAACACTCTACACTAAAA
>NW_015636234.1:0-502 GCF_001515625.1 Sinocyclocheilus rhinocerous
TTTAGACAACTTTACCCTGCGTGTAGTAAGATGTAAGTCACGTGAAAAGCCACAGGATTAAAATTTTGTATGGGGTCTTTAACCACAAGAGGTCAACAACGTTTATGCCACAATGAGAGATATGGGACTGTGTTATGTTCTGACCCAGTTATATTGTATTATATAAGTTAAATGTACTGCAGGGCTGTTTAGTGTTAAATCTCAGGGTGATATATTTGAAGCCGAAACTGAATAATTAAGAGAGTTGAGGTTTCAATAATTCATGTCAAAAACATTTTTTTTTTGTTTTTTTTTTTGCTTTTGCTTTAATTCGAACGAGCAGTACTAAACAAGTAGGAGCAATGGAGATAAATAAACATACAAACAAAATGACGCTTTTGACATCAATTCACCACAAGCTTCATTTTTAAAGTTGCATAACATAAGAAAGTAATCACATTTAGCATGCAAACAGTTTATTTTTTTATATAATTTATTTGTTTATTTATTATTAAATATTATT
>NW_015636235.1:0-829 GCF_001515625.1 Sinocyclocheilus rhinocerous
TTACCACCACACCGCTCTAGTGACTGCTCAATCGAACTACTCCCCGGTACCACACCCCCTAAGAGTAGAATTTTCCCTTTATCTCAACCTGAATCAGAAGCCAAAGGTTAACCAAAGGTTTTATCAGACCTTCAACCTCACCCGCATCAGCCAGATTCTTCTTTGTTAAAAAGAAAGATGGAGGCCTCCGACCCTGTATTGATTACCGCGGACTCAATTATATAACTGTCAAGTTCAGGTACCCCTTACCTCTAGTTCCTTCCACCCTTGAGCAGCTCCGTCAGGACAAATACTTCACTAAGCTAGACCTACGTAGTGCCTATAATTTGATCCGCATCAAGGAGGGAGATGAATGGAAGACAGCATTCTCTACTTCCACAGCTCACTATGAATACTCAGTTATGCCGTTCGGCCTGTCCAACAGTCCCTCAGTGTTCCAATCTTTCATCAACGATGTGTTCCGTGACATGCTAAATCGATGGGTAATTGTATATAGGGATGCACCGATACCACTTTTTCCAGTACTCGCCTGATACGATACTTTTATTTTTGGTACTTGCCGATACGTCCGGCACAGTACTACAGATCAGATGCTAATACCATGATATTTCCTGTTGTAAATGGGTGTTTCTTCATCTTTTAGGTTTTTTTTTATTAAACAGGCTAATTTTCAATGTTTCCTTTTATAATAAGAAGTGGAAACCACTAAATAAATCATAATGTCTGCTTCATATATATATATTCAGGCACCTTCAACATTTCTCACATTACTGTATATAACATATTATTTGCTATAGTTTAGAAAGTGGTAATAAAATATGACAAGAAC
>NW_015636236.1:0-190 GCF_001515625.1 Sinocyclocheilus rhinocerous
CCAAACAAAGTAGTTTCGCTTTCACAACGAAGCACACAGTGACTTCACGACATGACAGCGGCGGCAACAATACTACAGCGTGAATAAAAGTTATGCCTTCTTTCTTTGCGTGAACATTTGGGCGGCGTTATGCAAATCTTACCAGATAGTGACGTAGGTATGTGGGGGCGTGTTAGAACGAGCCGGTTTA
>NW_015636236.1:393-505 GCF_001515625.1 Sinocyclocheilus rhinocerous
TGTGATTACTTGAATATACAGTCATACTACATTCAAAATCAGATACGTTATAACTTATTACACTAATAACTTGTCACTCATGAATCATAACGACTGTCTGCTGAGCCCTCGT
>NW_015636237.1:0-816 GCF_001515625.1 Sinocyclocheilus rhinocerous
GCATGTTTCCAATACGACTAGACAGAACAAGCGTGTCTGATATGGAAACAGAATCAACGCTGAGCTGACAGCTGCATATGAAACTGGAAAATGCTGCCTTCGGAGGACACATTTCAAGGTAGGAAGTCATCGAGACATGTCGAATCCAAAATTAGCTTCAATTCCTGCCTCCTGGGATGTGCAACTTTACCATATACTGTATTTTTGTAATGTCTGCACCAAGGAGGTCTCATCATATATTTTGTCTAATGTCCAAATAGAGTGTGCAGCTCCACCATATACTGTACCCCTGCACTGTCTGCACATTCCATTCTCATGCAGGCCTCACACACAGGGAGATGATTATAACAGTAGAATAACTTGATATATAAATGGCTAGATTCACATTGATTATACTTGATTAGTTCATATTTTGACCAATAAAAATCTTCCACATCAGCAGCCTAGGTTTTCGGATGCAGACTTCAACTAAACAATGACCATTTACCATTTTCTCTTGGAGCTGTGCCACGGCAGAAATGATTCCGTTTGCACCATGGTCGTTATTTCCTGCTGCTTAAATCTGTGCTGTAGTGCTATAAAAATTAGTCTCGCGTAGCCAGACTGACGGCTGAAGGTCTGGAATTCATGGCAGATTTCTTTGGCCAAGCCCGCCCATGAGGCCGTTTGACCGACATGTCAAACAACCAATCCCAGTTCGTTTCATTCAGCGGCACGTTTCGGGGCATGGAAATGTTGCCTCAATAACAGCAATAACAGAAACTCTCGGATGTATTTGAAAGATTCTGTGCCGCAAACTTAAATATTTTACATACT
>NW_015636238.1:0-791 GCF_001515625.1 Sinocyclocheilus rhinocerous
TCAGGGCACCGAACTAGCCATTCTGGGCACACCAGAGATCAGTCTTGAGAAACTGATTCCCTTTGTAGATTATTTAGCAGCGTGGAAGCTCCTGCCAAATGTGTCTCAATGGGTCCTGCGTACTGTAGAAAGAGGCTACAGAATCCAGTTTGGTTCTCGTCCGCCTCGATTCAATGGGGTCACCCCCACTCCAGTGGGTCCCGAGCAGGCTCTGGAATTAGAACAAGAAGTAGTTACTCTCTTAAAGAACTGGTATTAGAACAGGAAGTAGTTACTCTCTTAAGGAAGGAGGCCATCGAGGTGGTCCCTCCGCACGAGACAGACTCCGGGTTCTACAGCCGGTACTTCATTGTTCCGAAGAAGGATGGGGGTTGCGTCCTATTTTAGATCTGCGCCTATTGAACCGCTCAGTCATGCGACTGAAGTTCAGCAAGCTCGCACTCAAACAGGTCGTATCTCAGACCAAGTCCGAGGACTGGTGTGTCACGATCTATCTAAAAGTTGCACATATCTCCATCCTTCCTCATCATAGGAAGTTCCTGAGGTTTGCTTTTGGGGGCAAAAGCCTACCAATACCGGTTTCTTCCTTTGGCCTTGCACTCTCACCCCACACTTTCACGACTCAACCACATCGACGATTGGTTGATATTAGCTCAGTCAGAGCGGATGGCGGTTCGACATCGAGATGTCGTTCTCGCTCACACGAAAGAACTGGGGTTAAGACTTAACGCCAAGAAAAGTGTGCTTTCTCCAGTACAGAGAACCACTTATCTGGGCATGGTGTGGGATTC
>NW_015636238.1:1181-1270 GCF_001515625.1 Sinocyclocheilus rhinocerous
TGCTAGCGACGGATGCGTCCCTCACCGGTTGGGGTGCGGTCATAAGTGGCCACCCTGCCCACGGTCTGTGGAGTGGTCGCCATCTGACG
>NW_015636239.1:0-768 GCF_001515625.1 Sinocyclocheilus rhinocerous
TTTAATCTCTTTATTTTTAAAGTGTGTATAGGTAGTATTTATAAATTTACTATAATGTAGTAAATATACCACAATTGATTGCTTCTGTTGTCCTCATTTGTAAGTCGCTTTGGATAAAAGCGTCTGATAAATGACTAAAATAAATAAATAAAATAAATATCTCTAACTAGAGCCAAGTTCATAGTGACTGACCTGCCAGGCACCCCACACGTCTGGTCTGACTGGACAACTGCTCCTATGACCTTCTTAAGTCTCTCTGTCAAGACTTTTGTCAACACTTTTTTAATCCGTGGTCAGCAAAGTAATAGGCCTTCTAATTCCTTAACTCTTCCTTCGCCCCTTTCTTATACAGTAACGTTACCAACCCTGTTTTCATTGTCTCTACCAACTCCCCCTTCTAAAGCATTCCTGGTACACTCCCACCAGATCCCTTCCTACCCACGGAAAAACTACCTCATAAAAGGTCGCTGGAAGGCCATCACATCCTGGAGCCGTGCCTTGTTTCAAGGAAGCCACTGCAGAAGGGCCCTTCTAGTGTTCTCCTTTCCTCATCCTCTAAACCCCCTTCCAGGCCCTCCAAAAACTTCCCATATGCTGTAACTGAAGGAGTTCCATCACTGAATAACTCTCTACAAAACCCTTCAGCCACCTCCAGCATCCCCTTCACCGATGTCTGCACCCGCCCCTCAAACCCTCTGTATAACTTTTCCTTTGCCTACCCCACACTGTTGCAAAGAAAAAGCTGGTTGGCTTTTCATCATAGAGCCG
>NW_015636240.1:0-1827 GCF_001515625.1 Sinocyclocheilus rhinocerous
TTTTGGGCAGTGTAGAGTAGGGCTTGTTGTTTGTCATTTCTCCTTTCTCCGATCACAAATGCAGACATGGTTATATGTGTACGCGGCGCGATGCAACGCAAAGCGTAAAAAGACAGTATAAGTCATTATAATCCATAATTATGTCCCCACTGGATGCAACGAATGCCTCGTTTATAATGGGTTTTGATGTTTTTGAATCATCGCTCCGGCCCACAATATCAGTCTATATTAGCACAGCTGTGATTTGGATGCAAGTAGGTAATTACAGCTGATACAGCTTTCATGTCTTTATTGAACATCCCATTAAACATGTAAGTGAACTTACCTTGTTGTTGTTGCCTGGATAGTCCACAACTTTTTTGTTTTGTTTTGTAATTTTCATGAGTTTAGGATGTTGTGTTGTGTTGTTTAACGATCATATTTTTTCATTTAGTACTACCCTTCAGAAGTTTCATATTATTTACATATTTCACAGAAGACAAAAGTAAAATGTAATGATCATAAATAATTTTCAATAAGTTCACTCTCCATTTCTTTTAATACATTGTGTTTCCTTCTTGATAATCAGTGAATGTTTTCACTCTTTGTAATGGGATGTTCAATAAAGACATACAAGATTATAATTATAAGTCGTTATCTTAATGTAACGGAAGAGGTCTGACGCAACAGGTTAGTATAAATATAAGATGTTTATTGGGTCACAGAGAGTACGGGGGTAGGGTTCAGTGGATGTGATGGTGAGGGCAATGTCCGAAGGATATGATGAGCGGGGAATCCGGGTCTTTGGCTGTACAGGATCGGGAATGCAGGCAGGGGGAGCACACACCTCAGCGATCCGGGACCTAGGAGGAACAGGAGACACTTGGAGACGAGGAGACACTAGGAGGAACACAGGAGGTAAGTAATGCAGGAAGTATTCAAATGGAAGTAGTAGCAAAGTCGTTGAGTCAGTCACGTGTATACGAGACCGGACAGTGAGGGTGTCTGAGGTGTGTGCATTTATGCAGGCTGGTAATGAGGTGCTTGATTGGTGACAGGTGCAGGTGCTCAGAACTCAGGTGAGAGGGATCGTTGTGATTGGGTGGTGGCGGAGCCTGGCCAATCTGTTACACTTAAAGGCAGAGTTCATCCAAAAATGAAAAGTTTTTTGTTAAAATTACTCACCCTCATGTTGTTTCAATCCTGTAAGACCTTTGTTTATCTTCGGAAAACAAATGAAAATATTTGTAAAGAAATCTGAGAGGTTTCTGTCCCTCCATTGACAGCCTACTCAACTACCACTTTCAAGTGACAGAAATTTTTTTCACTTCTACATCAATCTCCAATGCACATTCACGAGAGAACAACGACAGAGCAGACATTCTCACGATACAACCCACCCCAGAAGCGCTGCACTGTTTAAAAGCAGAGGAAGAGGAACGCTGTATTCAAGCTTCACTAATTAAATTCTACATTGATGGTGCGTTAGGTCTTGTTTTTTGTTTTTTAAATGGAGCCAAAGTGAGCATTTTCTGGATGCCTTGAAAGTGGTAGTTGAGTAGGCTGTCAATGAAGGGACAGAAACTTCTCAGATTTCATTACATATATCTTCATTTGTGTTCCTTAGATGAACAAAGGTCTTACAGGTTTGGGTAAGACCTATCCTTTTGTGTTTGTATATATTTAATAGGAAATATATAAATCACATTACCAATTAATGCAGAAAACCAAATATATAAATCACGTTACCAATTAATGCAGAAAACCAATTAATTCCAAACGGTTCAAATACTTTTACAAATACTCTTGCCACTGTATATAGCTTTTGGAGTTCTTTTCTGATTCTGA
>NW_015636241.1:0-485 GCF_001515625.1 Sinocyclocheilus rhinocerous
ATATATATATATATATATAGTGTATATATATTTATGTATTGTGCATTATGCATTTATTTTTCTACGTTTTTGTTTCATGTGGTTATTTATTCCTATGTATTTATTTACAGATTTGTTTATTTCTTTCTTTTTACTTTTCCATGTGCAACATGTAAATGAGGGAGTTAGGTATGGGTATCCATTCAGATGTCCCGATTCAGTTAGATTCTGATTCACAAGCTCTCGATTTGATTCAATTCAATTCTTGATTCAATTCTCAATTTTGATTACATTCAGTGAATATAGTTTTAATACAAATCCTATTGATATTTCTTAAAATTAACAGTAAACATCAGTTTACAAATGGTGAATTAATAAAAAGAAATAAAGAGCCACAGGCCTGTATTTTAAACCTATTATTTTTTGTATAGGGTCCTATTTTTATTTATTTTTTCAATAATAGGTTTACTGTTAAAATTAAAAATAAAACAAATGTGATTATTCCT
>NW_015636242.1:0-1518 GCF_001515625.1 Sinocyclocheilus rhinocerous
GCAATTAATCGCAACATGAGAATTTGATACCGGCATATCCCTAAGTTGCAGTCTTACTTGCCCTGGGCAAGAGTGAGCGTACCTCCGTTCTCCCCAATCAGCACTGCTCTAGCCAACTGCGTAAACACCCACCATTTAAAAAAAAAAAAATGCGTAAACACCCACCATTAAAAAAAAAAAAACCCGGAAAGCGGGAGAGAGACAGAGTGGGATTATGGAGTCTACTGGGTTAGATCGATAGTTAGGCAAATTAAAACTAAAGAAAAAAGTCTGCAATTTAAGCTTCGAAATGACAGACAACGAACAAAAAAGGTCATTTGCAAGAGCTGCGACACAGCGCATATCAAGATATCCCTTATCGGTTCTGTTTTCAGTACTGGAGAATAAAAGATACATTCTTAGATGTTTTTGTTAGTACCTGAACGTTATCTTACACGTTTTATCTCCCCAACAGATTAATTTGAAATAAGTTTATAATGCATGTTGGCTATTCCCAATTCAGAAGAGCGCACACACAGCCTGTGTCTGTGAATGCTTCTCATACTCGCTCCTCTCTGCCCCACGCGGCGCGAACCCCGCGTCACGGACGAGCCGTTCATGCTTGCCGCACTCACGCAGCCTGTCTCGTAATGCACGTTTATACTCGCACCCGGCTCTGCAAGTCTCCACGAGCGCATCTGGCAGTATGGATGAGGCTTGACGCACGCGCGAAGCCTGTGTCGACTCGCGCCTGGCTCCGCGTTTAAAACGAATGTAAATTCAGTCTAACTGCTTGCTAATTTCACTTGGATGAAATGAAACATTCAGCACATTTTCCACTTGCTCTTAAAATCCCAAATACTTAAAAGGAATAAATCAGCCTATGTAACATATGTAATACTTTAATAATTGACTTAAGAAATACAGTTCATTTATAAAAAAAAATAAACAAATATTTTCTGTGAAATTAAGTTAATTCTGTAAAAGTAGTTATACCATTATAATCTTGCCTGATGAAGAAACAAACAATAGAACCCCTCCCAAAACACAATAAAAAATGTAATGGATTTCAGGGTTATAATGGGAATTGTATTGGTTTTAATGTAAACTATAATGGTGTCTATTTGATGGATTCTATTGGTGGGATGTAATCTGGCAGATGGCAACCAATAGAACAACAGTAATTCCTATTGGAATAATGCCCAAAACAAAAAGGAATTTTGTAATGGTTTAATGGAAACTATAAGAATTTCTGTGATAGTTTCTATTGTTTTTTTCAGCAGGGTAATGACATTATGTACGAGAAGCTGCAAAAGACACAGGCGCAAGTGGAATGTACAAAACATGGTGACATTACTTTTTAAGTAAATATATTGGGCGATATATTGCGTCACCAAAAATTATTGAGGTCATGTACATATATTGCGCGATAAATCGATATATTGATTATTGCGACAGGCCTACTTGACGCACGCGCAACCTGTGTCGACTATGTACGAATGTAAATTCAGTCTAACTGCTTGCTAATTTCACTTGGAT
>NW_015636243.1:0-198 GCF_001515625.1 Sinocyclocheilus rhinocerous
ATTATGAGATTCTTTTAAATATTTTTGAATATACAAACAAGAAATAATGGTGGAAATGATACTTATCAACGAAATTAAAACGCCAGTAGGTGCCAGTAGTGAGCATTTAATGAGTGAGTCATTGAGTCGTTCATTCAAACGATTCGTTCAAACGGCAGATTCATCAGATGTTTATGCGTGGGCTAATGAAACTTTGAC
>NW_015636243.1:430-617 GCF_001515625.1 Sinocyclocheilus rhinocerous
AAAACGTTGTGTGATGTTGCCTAACTAACTGTATTTTAAATATAAAAACTTTTCATTTAGATTTTTTACCTCAGCATGCTTACTTGTCTGGCGTAAATGAAGCATTAATGTCGAGCCCCTGAATCAATGTTAAACGAATTTAAACTAGGGCTGGACGATATGGCCAAAATTGGTATCACGATATATT
>NW_015636244.1:0-226 GCF_001515625.1 Sinocyclocheilus rhinocerous
TGCACCTGGCAAACTCAGCTATTTGTATTACAGTCTAATCTAGTCTACCTTAATTAAATGTAAAGAGGTATGCACTGCTGTGCTACTACAGGTATTTTGAACAGTGCAATTTGAAATTGTACTAAAAAGTTGTGCAGACCCTTCAGCAATTGGGGCATTTGAAAGTAAATTACTGTTAAATGTAAATTAAATTAAATAAAACATGTAGTCTTACATCTAGGGATGC
>NW_015636244.1:394-564 GCF_001515625.1 Sinocyclocheilus rhinocerous
CTTACTGCATGCTGAAGGTGACCCAGCTGACCTCACCAGAAAAACCTCAACACCACCATCTAGTGGATTGTAAAGAAATTGATTTTATTATTCTACTAAATAATATAATAAAAGATCGATACTTAGCGTCCGTGTATCGATACAGTATTGCCGCGGAAAATATCGCGATA
>NW_015636245.1:0-509 GCF_001515625.1 Sinocyclocheilus rhinocerous
AGAAACGGTAATACTCTGAAATATTAAAATAATAAGCTGTTATTTGTAAATATTTTTTAAATACACATTACTCCAGCCTCCAGTGTCACATGACCCTTCAAAAATCATTATAATATGCTGATTCTGCTCAGTTATTAGCAATTATTACTGGCAGTTATTAATAATGGTTCATCTTATCAGTGTTAATTATCATCAAAAACAGTTTTTGCTACTCATTATATTTTATGGAAACCATAATTATTTATTTTTTCCAGGATTCTTTGAAAATTAGAAATTTGCAGGGGTTAAAATCGGGTGTTATGTTGCGGGCTCTGTGGTTTCAGCCTTTTGAGGGGTGGGCGTGTGTGCAAGTATATAATAATAATAATAACAAAGTAGTCAACATTACATTTACTATATACATAATATTCATTATGTTATTTTTAATTGTTATAATGTACAAAAAAAAAAAAAAACTTTATAAAAATTATAGTCATTTTGAAAAGTGATCATTTCATATAATACCACAA
>NW_015636246.1:0-10354 GCF_001515625.1 Sinocyclocheilus rhinocerous
TGATGCCACCACGGATTCGGATGTCATGGTCCGTGGTCATTATACAGAATTCTGTGAGATCAGGTTGTTAGGATGCAACACTCTTGGGCCTGGGCCTTGCACAGAAATTGACATGCAAATTGGTTTATTTATTTTTTTATATAATGCATTCATTCCCTTGTTTACTGACTGCAGATGGGGAGATGTCCTATTTTACAAACAGTTCAACACACGTCTTTCTTGTATGCATGATAAATATATTCATATCTCAACAACAGATGAAAACAGTTAAACTGCAAACTGTATGAGACTCAAACTGCAAGGAAGACACTAAAAACTATCCAATCATGATAGATGTGTGTGAGAGACATTTTTATGTGAAATGCCACTGGGCAGATACATGGTATTGAAGAAAGCACTATATAATGGGCGACTCTACTCTGCTTTAACACAGCAAGTGAACGAAGATTTCAGGTTCACTGAAAGTTCTGGATAAAACTGGATGAAACTCTTATTAAAACTGCAATAAATGCAAACTAAAATTACGTTAAAATGAATTCAGTGGTTGAAGGAAATAACACCATGTCTGAAGTATTCATTTGCTGCCTGTTTGACAGGTAGAAATGTCCAAACATGTAAGTCACACTTTAGCTCGCTGTTTAATGTTTGATGGATTTAGCAGGCTACTTTAATTTTACTGAAACACCGACTTCAACTGAATTCAGGAAGCCGCTGGCAGTACACCTGCACATAATAAAATTACAGCCTCACTCCTTCCCAGACTTTCCACACTTGAGCAACAACATGAGTAATGACATATGAGCCAAAAATAAATAAACTATATAAATATTACCATGCCTGACATAAATGACATTTTGCAATGGGATTTTTGGTCTTGATTTACAGCCGTAAAATTAAATAAAAATAAAATAAAATAAAATAAAATAAAATAATAGTAATTGTATTATATTAAAAAAATACTGAATTAAAAACAATGAAAAACAATGACATGATCGTAAAGGGGTTGGATAAGTGATTTTCATCAACCAAAAAAGAAACATTTTATTTATATAACACAAATTTCAGTCATAAAATAAATTAAAAAAAAGAGATTTGCACTAAGTGTTTAGTAATGTGTTTGCAGCTTCTGAATACAAGTCAACAAATGAGTTGTCATCTACTTATAGAAAGTTGCAGACACACCAATGCAGAAAAATGAACAAAGCCCATATTTCATCATATATAGAATGCTTGTTTTTATATTTAAGTAGCTATCTTGTTTGAAAAATAAATTTTCCACACACAAAAGAACTACAAACTAGACCTGAGGCATACAAAAGTGTGGGAGGTTTCTGCATTGCTCTAATTCACTTAACTTCTACAGAGCTGCTGTTAACGCTATTTCAGTCAAGCCAACACTATGAAAAAAAAAAATAAGATTATGGCCTGACATCACTTTGAACATTCAGATTTAAATGTTTAATGAAAGCTTTAAAAGCAAAAATACACACTTTGGCACCTCTACCACAGCTTGGAAAGGATGTTTAAATACAACATATTTTAATATTTACTTTAAGGTTGTATACTGCAAAAAGTTACTAGCGGTGATTTTGCAGTTCAGTACCACATGCATTTTGTGTGTGTGTGTGTGTTTTTTAACTGGTTTAATTTTTATTTGATTTGTAGCATGTGCATCCTTATCAAGTGAAAACACGTTACTCTGCAAATTTCTTCAGGATGATAAAGTTTATAGCTAAAGACGTGTTGAAGCTTGTTGAAGTATACATTTTCAGCTGTTAAGAAACTAAAATGACAACACACAAGGGATCTGACCTTGCAAATTAGTACACAGGCTTCTGATCCAAGTACAACCCTCCACCCCACATGCATTACCACCGTGTTATGCCATGCCATCCACAGCCTACATCCTTAAATAGGAACTTCTGACCCTGTGTAACCCAAACAACTTTAATGCGTTTCCAAGCGGTTGCTCTGTTTGGCACTCTCGCCTGCTAAGACATTCTGATCTCTTGGATTTAATGGGGTAGTTTTATTTATACGATCAAAGATTTATCTCTCTGTCCTCAAATAAAAAATTACCTGATGCAGCAGTAATGTCTAATTATTAACCACATTTGTTTTTTGTTTTTTTTGCTCATCATCCACGTTTACTCTAGTTGGAGGGGTTCCAGTGCTGGCGCACTGAATATGCTGCACACTCCTAATTTAAACCAGCACTTTGGCAGCCAACGCTGAAGTAATGCATTAAGATAAAATTAGAAAACAAACAAGGCTCGGGCCTACTGAGGATTCACACTCTCCTTCAAGAAGAAGATACATTTCAGCTTTCACTATGCTAGACATGCAGAGAAAGCTTTACATTGGGGAGCACAATTGGTTCTTATTAAAAAGTTAGAAAAGAGTGTAAATGTGAGCATAAAGTTCCAGTGTAAATCACCAGCTAGGTAGAAGTAAAAGGGGTGGAATGCTGAAAAAACTGGACAGATTGTAGATAGAGGGCCTAGATCCATTCACAACTCAAAGAGCTGTGTGAGTAATGCACAAGTGCTCTTGCTTGACTTCAGGTGGGAAACACATTAAAATGCTTTTCAAAGTTTTCGATCCGTGGGCCTCCGCTCTCATGAGATCCCCTCTGATCCCCACAAGATTTAAGGAGGGGGTAGGGGGTCTGTTTTTAAGGTCTACCGTTTTTTTTTTTTTCAAAAACATATTTATATATAGGCTATATTTCTATTGTCAGTAATAATACTAATACAATAATAATAATAATAATAATGATAATAATAATAATTACTATTATTATATATTCTGTGTGTGTGTATGTATGTATACATGTATAAAATATTTATTATTTGTTTTAAATATGATTTTATATTATTCTTCATATTGAATAATTTATTATTATTATTATTATTATTATTATTATATATTCTGTGTGTGTATGTATGTATACATGTATAAAATATTTATTATTTGTTTTAAATATGATTTTATATTATTCTTCATATTGAATAATTTATTATTATTATTATTATTATTATTATTATATATTCTGTGTGTGTATGTATGTATACATGTATAAAATATTTATTATTTGTTTTAAATATTGTTTTGTATTATTCTTCATATTGACTAATTATTTTAAATGTATTATTATTATTATTATTGACAGTAACAAATATAAATCATGTCCAATAGCTAATAGCCAATTAGGCATTTTAATAATTATTATTTATAATTTTATTAATAGTCAGTTTATTTATATATACTCTATATTACTATTTTGGTGTGTGTGTCTACGTCTTATACATTCAAATATGCTTTAATTTTCCCACTTGTTTATGTTGTGGGTTACTGAGATTAATAAAGCCGCATCAGGCGTCCTGTTCCATGTACACAAAAAACAATTTTATGATGCTATTGATACTCTAGATTCTTGTAATGTGAGCCTACATAAATGAATGTTTAAATATACATTAAATATATCGTTTTGTTTAGGAGTAAAACGTTCTAAAAGAGGAAAAAATACTGAGTTGACATTTAAATGTTTGTTCCGTTGAAGTTCTACTAAAAACATTTCAAAACATTTTTGAAGTTACAGATAATCTCTTTTAACTGTCCTAAAATGAACCTGATTCGTGGTGCTTTGTGCATTCCAGCTCAGTCAAAGTTCTTTGCATAAGAGCCACTCAGTGCACATGAGAGCACATGATATTAGAGAGGAGGTGTAAACACACGCATGCAGCACAGGATTAGAGTATCAGCCCTCCCTCTCTCCACCCAGCACTGAAAGCCTAGTTTGTCAAAGAGAAGGTGCAAAACATTAAGTCTGGCCATCAACAGCTACTGCACACAGCTGACGCCAAGCCAATGACAAACTCAAACGCTGCATTGATTCAGGAGAAGTGCGAAATGACAGCTGCATGCACATAAATGCATGTGAGCGGACTCGTGCTGTACATTCTGTCCTACTTGGAGAGACGCCTGCGCTCCCTCTCCAAATCCGCTTTGTGTCCAAGGAACTCTATCACACGGATCATGTGCAGAGAACTCCCACTGTTTTGAATGAGTGGTGAAGTTCAAGCCACTTCTAAACTAAGCAAACGAAATGAGCTTTATAGCATCAATAAATTCCCAGAAACGCATGGACAAATGTCCCTAAATCCATCACTCTTTAAACACCACCCCAAGGACTGTTTCCATTGGCAATTGGTGGAGTATTTGTCGAAAGGGGCAGATTTTGTTTATCTTGTTCCTTGCCCCTTGAGAGAGAGGAAATGTGTATTGACTTTTTAAAAGTGCAGTCCAGAACATTTAGCTGACTTTGTCTCCCTGTTACTTCCACCTACCTCAGGGCTTCGATTTCAGTGTCGGACGCAGAACATAGTTGTTATATTGTATGTTTAGTGGGTCACAATCCTTTTAAAGCTTAAATGAGACATTTGTAATGTACACAATATGGCACAAAGAATAACCATCATCAAAGCAGAACAAAAGTGTGACAGCCTTACAAAAGGCTTGGAAATGAAACAGAAAGGACATGGCAAGGTTTCCTTTGAGGAAAATGGCTGCAGGGCAAAGAGCCCACAAAGAAAACAGGCCAGACAAAACAACCTGCCCTGTAAAACACATTTGTTACAATGGAGCTGCTGGCAGAGCTAAAGCACCCAGTCATATTCCTATAACAAGCTGCTTCCAAGCTTTCATGTACCGTCCAAGACCAAACACCGGAGAGGTTTGTTTCCAAAGATTGGAGTAGTTGTGGAAATGCATCAAACTGCACTTGGCTAAAATTACAAAAAAAGGTTAATCTGACTTAAAATCTGGACTGGAGTACATTAAAATACAGATTAAGCTGCTTAGCGTGTTTGGCACTCGGCAAGACAAGATGGCACCAGATGAACAGAATTCTGTAACGGTCACAAAAATACAGCCATTTCAAGCCAAAAGTCCACAGTGGTTGTGTGTTTTTGCACGTAAATGTCTCTATAGGATCTTTTTGAAATAATCTGTTGTTAATCACATACAGCATGCAATTTATTTCAAAATTTCTTATAATATAAAATATAAATTTAAAACGCGTTGTTTTTCACATTATAATTTTATATTATTATATATTTAATACAATTTAATGATATTTAATATATAATTTGAGGTTGACAGTAAAATTAAATTATATATTATACTATGTTAAATCAAACAATAATATATATTATTAACAAGATATTGATATTTTTGTATTGCACTATACTATATTTAATATAATGAATCTTAAAAATGCATCACTGCATCTTAACAATGCGGTAAACATTGCACAAGATGTTGAAAAACAGCAGTATGCAATGTAACAGCCATCCATCTGCATGTGTACATAGACCAACAAATTAAAACAAAACACAAAACACAAAACAAAACACAAAGCAAAGCAAAGCAAAACAAAACAAAACAAAACAAAACAAAGCAAAGCAAAAAACAAAAAACAAAAAAACAAACAAAACAAAACAAAACCGATCACATAATGGAGTGCTCTGGATTCAATGATATGAACAATGAAAAATTGTTCATACCATAACAATGAAAAATGAACAATTGACACACAATTGACAATTTTGACATTCAAATTCAATGATTTACTCGTCTGCCAAAATGTATTTATTTTTATTTATTTATTTAGTCATTTAGCAGACACTTTTATTTAAAGTGACTTACAAATGAGGACAACAGAAGCAATCAATTTTAGTATTAAAACAACTAAAAACAGATCCAAAACTAAAAGCTAAAACTTTATAAATACTACTTATACACATTTTCAAAATAAAGAAATTAAATAAAAATGACAAATGCATACAACAAATGAAAAACAAAAAATAAAGCTAAAACAATTCAAAATATTAAAGAAAAAAAAGGTATAAGAGTTTAATAATGATTCTAACATAACATTAAGCCAAACACCAAAAAAAAAAAACCAACTACATATATGTGTATGTACAACCACACACACATACATACTGTATATACTGTGTATGTATATATATATATATATATATATATAAAATAACTCAAATTAAATAAAACTAAAAACTTCATAAAAGGCCTATACAGACATAATAAATTCAGACATAATGTAACTAAAATTAAAATAAATCACAAATACAAATAATACAAATCAAACGACAGTAGTTTATCAGTAATCCTAAAAAATAACACTGCCAAACTTACATGCTAAAAAACAACAACTTACTTACATATAGTACGAAATGGTTATAAAAACTGAAACAGAAGTGAAACAAGTAGTAGGAAAGAGGAGAAATAAAAAGTGATACTTATACTTATACTCTACATTTAGAGGCTTTTCACAGCAAATTCTGATGGATGCAATTAATTTGATTAATTAATTGCATATCACATAACTAATTTTGATTTCAATTTTAATTGATTGACGGTTCAGTCTTGTGCGAATACTGCAAAAACTGACCCAGTTCTTTGAGCTCTGAGGCTTCTCATGCGTCTGACTATGACATCATCCTAACTATTGTCGGTACCTTGTGTGTGTGTGTGTGTGTCTATATAAAATTACAGTAATTGTGCTTCTGTCTGGTCAGCTGATGTGACCTGAAATGACATTAACCAAGGCCTCTGTGAGAATATAGAGCATGTCCTGACCCACGACTACAGTACACATCAAACTTAAATAAGATATGAGAAAGATACAGAACAGGCTACAGAACTGAAAGGGAAACTAGAGGTTCATTTCAGCCATGTCTGGTTATTTTTTCATCATTTCCTCCTGAAAAAAAAAAAAAAGCAGTGTAAGATATCAGAACCTTTAAAACATGAGCACATGGGTTAGCTGCACAGTTGGCAGAACGGCGCTAGAAGTGTGATATTTACTGAGTTCTTTCAGTGTGTGATTTTGTAACTACAAACCTATAATGTGGTTATGCAGAAGGGCATCTATATGTTTCTAATTTGATTTTAAAGCTCATTATCCTTGCGAGATTCAACTAAAAATGTTTACCATCCATCTTTGGTGGTCCGTAGGATTTATTGGAACCAAGTGCACTTGCAGTCAAACTAGATTCAAGAGGCTGCAAACTCTAACCGCTCCACGTTTAGGCTTACTGTGGTCTATATATAGGTAAAATACCTTTCCCATGATTTGATTAGACAAATCTGGAGTCCTGTACGTTGCATAACAGGACAATTTTGTTGTTGAAACCCATATGCATAAGCCAGCGTGAATGCATAATATGATATCCACAAACAGAAACCTGAGCAGTCTTCAATTTATTGACACAAGCTCTTTCTCACAGGACCATTCGCCTGTATTTAAGGCAAAAACAAGCGGCATTCTGGGCCTCTGCTATCCAGTTTATCCTCCGATAATGCAATCAAGCAGACTGTAATAATGTGGTTAAGCTTTCTAAAGCTTAATGCAAGTGAAAAACAAATCAGTAGAGAAATCCAGAGGTCACTCTCAATCACACAGTTTGGAAAGGATATGCAAATACGAGTTTTTTCTGGGCCAATCAGCAACAGGAAGAGAGAACAGGGTTAGGTGGCGAGTTACATAACAGCTGAAGCAGACATGAGAAAAGGGCACTGTCTGGGGCTGCAGACGCTCGACCGGCTCAAATCGACAAACAATTCACACTAGCGTCCATGAGACCACCTGTTCTCATGATTCCTACACCGTCCTGTACTCTCTTTTGTTCATGTAGGGAAAAAAAAATTAATGAGAGCTAAAAGAGTACAAACAATTCCCATTATCTGCATCAGAACTAGACATTTCCATAATGGAAAATTATTAAACTGACATTCAATTTGACAAAATACAAAATCAAAATGTCAGAAATGAACATTTTGAAACGGTCAGCATACGTAAATGCAAGATTCGCTGCAATGGTGTGGAATTAAGAGAATAGAATGTACTATCACTCTGTTCATCAACATCTCAGACTGGGGGAAGTCATCAAGCCAGAACCTGTGAGTGGGAGGTAAACACAATAACTGGCACGCAATGCTTGTCTGTGTGGTCTATCGTTCAACAAGGTCAAGCTTTGTGTGTGACTTTTCTAATGGCTGTAAATGGTTGGAGCTGTTCTCTTGCAAATGAAACCTCATACAGATGACTTCCATGCAGAACAACGGGACAATGCCAGAATTTTCCCACTGGAAAATATACAGAGAATGATTTCACATGCTGTTCCTGAACACAAATGCATGAATTCCTACATTAAGCTTAAATAAAAATCCATCAGTTGAGCAATTAGCCTTTTTGGGAACTTTTAAATCTTGTTTCATTTTCATTTTCACATTTTTTTTTTCATTTTTCAATGAGTTGTTATTAACATTTAAATGTACAGTATTTGAAGAAAATAAAATATTTTAAGAAATTCAACAGGATGCATGAACTTGGTTTTAATTGTTCCAAAAAGAAAAAAAGAAAAAGGATAATGTGACATTGAAGACTGGAGTAATGGCTGCTGGAAATGTAGCTTTTCCATCACGGGAATAAACTACATTTTCAAAATATATTCAAATAGAAAAAGAGTTATTTTAAATTGCAAAACATATTTCATAATACTATTGTTTTTGTATTTTTTTGTAAATAAACGCAGGCTTTGTGAGCATAACAGACTTATTTCAAAAGCATTAAATAATCTCACCGACCCCTAACTTTTAAACAAAAATATTATATTATTTAAAAGTTAGGGGTTATATATATAAATATTTATATTCATATTGGTTCACTCATTTAAACATTTAACTCAATGTTAAACTTTAAATTATTTTATGTGCAGTAATTGTAGTTAGTTAACACTGGCCATGTGGTGTTTGGGGGAAAAATTAACAAAATAAAAACATTCTATAAAATCAGAATTATAAACATCTACTTTAGGCCTCTGTCTGCATACTAGACAATAAACTGCCTAGTGTCCACCAGCAGCCACTCGTCACACAGCTGTCAAAAGACACTTCCTTTCAACTGTTATTGAGCAGCTGTAGTGGGGCAGGTTAACCCTAAGGAAAGAGTTGTAATAAAGAAGGTGACACCTAGAAGAACACAATCCTGCCAGGATTTCTTTTGCCAATGTTTATGTGGCGGCCCACTGACCAGATGAAATGACCCAGTAAAGTTCAGGCATTCACAGAAGGACCTGCTCACTGAACTGTGAGTTACAATTATATTATTCTATGGACTCTCTATTGTGTATGTATGCAAAATGCTTTCAAATATAGGTTGCTGTTTCACAAGTCTTTTTCTATGGTTCCAGCTGGAGTATATCTGCGGAATGCAGAGATGTGGATCTACAGCCTGACAGTGTGCAAATAGATCGGCACTGCTTCCAGAAAAAAAAAAAAAAACATACTGAGAAATGAAAGGCTACTGTACTTTATAGAATCAAAAGCCTATTAAAACCGCAAGGATCATGTTCCATAAAGCGATTGCAATAAAAATGCATAATATGAATCAGCAACAGTTACGAGCAGTTCCTACAAGCTTTGCAAAATTCCTTTCTGCACTGCTGATCATTTGCAAGGGAAAAATTCCACAATTCCTCAGCAATAAGACATAGATTTAAAAATGCTTATATGGGGGAAAAACTGATTAGAATTTATGCCACTCTTGATATTTCAGAGTCCAACAAAACATCCATCCATCCATCCATCTGAGAAACATCCATCCAACTTATATCATCTATATATTCAAAAAAATCCATCTACCCATCTGTACCTCTATCTAGTTGCACATCCCTCCATCCACCTATCCATACATCTACAGTACCTGTCTGTTCCTCTTCTATCAATCCGCCCGTTCTTCAATCCATCAATCTATCTATCCATCTGTTTGTCCATTCATCTCTCTGTCCCTCTGTCCATCCATCCATCCATCCATCCATCCATGCGTTTCTTCATCTATCCATCCATCCATCCATCCATCCATCCATTGCTCCATCCATCTCTCTCTCTATCTCTCTCTCCCTCTCTCTCTATCTATGAAACATCTATCCATATATACTAAAAAAATCCATCAATCCCTCTATATGTTCAAAAAATATCCATCTATCCATTTGTATATTAAAAGTGTCCATATCTCCTTCTATCTACCTATCCATTCATTCATCTAGTCGCCAGTCCATCTGTCCATTCATCCATCCACAAAATTTTGATCTATCCATCCAATAATCTGTCCCTCCATCCACCCAGCCATCCATCATCTACCTGTCTGTTCCTCTATTTATCCATCCGCCCGTCCATCAGTCCATCCATCCATCCATCCATCCATCCATCCATCCATCCATCCATCCATCCATCCATTGCTCCATCCATGTCTCTCTCTATCTCTCTC
>NW_015636246.1:10530-43123 GCF_001515625.1 Sinocyclocheilus rhinocerous
TCCATCCATCCATCCATCCATCCATCCATCCATCCATCCATCCATCCATCCATCCATCCATCCATCCATCCATCCATCCATCCATCCATCCATCCATCCATCCATCCATCCATCCATCCATCTAGTTCCTTATAACAGAGTTTCCTGTTATATTGGCAAACACTGCTTTCATATGAAAGCCTGCAGTACGTGCAGAATGAGAAACACAGTTATGTGTGCGTGACCAGAATGACCTCAAAAGGGCAAAACCTATTGGATTGGATTGTGCCCTCTGAGTCCAGCACAAATTATGTTTGCCATGCTTTCATATTTGTGTTGGCAGTCGTAGCATGCCTGATAGACATACTTGCACAGTCACATGCTGTGGCTTTATTGCATAAGCTCTGCCTGTTCATATGGAGTTTTTCAAAAGACCTAGAGACTTTCACTATTTATCAACAATGCCCGAACTCTGACTCAGCCGTCGTGCCCTGAAGCTCAGAAACACTGCAATCAAAATCCACTGGTGCACCTGAGTTACACTAACACATGCAGATATAACAGACATCACCCAGCCATTAGCAGTGTTATAGTTCAGGATAATGAATTAGCAGCCTAATTACTGAGCTGGATAATTAACTAGCTGGAGATCTTCACAGAGGCTGTGGAGTGAGGTGTACTTGACAGTTGACCCAGACAGCGTTAAGACGAGGAACACCAGCCAGCTGAGCCACAGTACTGGAAATACACAAACACACATAATAGGCCAATATATATTGTTATTATTATTATTTTTAAATATTTGTAATTTTTCTTAATTATTTTAAAAATTTATTTTGGTAACACTTTAGTGTATGGACCAATTCTCACTATTAACTAGTTGTTTATTAGCATGCATATTACTTGCATATCGGCTGTCATGGCTTCGCCAGCACCACTCATCAACCAGGCCGCCCGCGCCTGGTGAACTCTATTTTCATCATTCTCCAACTTCAACAGATCAACTGTCTGTTTATTTGGATGCAGGCAGTGTCACCATGGCAACAATGGTGTGACAATCCATAACGGAGGGTGAGACAGAGAGAGGGAAATTAAAAGTCATCAGTGCACTGAGTCACGCTGGCCGTCCCAGAAACCTCTTCACTATAAAAGGTTGTATGGGTGTACGGAGTGTTTACATAAGACTAAAGACTGCCATTCATTATTGATTCATTATTTGCATCACCATTTCTTAGTGAACAAAACCACACTGCTATGGACTGACAAAACACAAAAACACACTGATTTAAATAAATATATTGCAAATCAAATGCTATGTTAAAGGGAGACTGTAATATATAATAATTCTCTTTTGTACTATAATCCTAACTATTACAATTTAACATAAATGTATCTGTACATAGGCTTTTTTGTTTTGTCTAAATATAGACTACAGCAAGCTGTGAGACCACTCATATCCTTGAGATTTTCCCCTGGTGGTTTTTACCAGGCTGAGTCAGAACCTAAAAGAAGACCTTTAAATAGCTAGACCAGAACTTGGCAAGCTACTTGTACTCAACAGTAAGGAACATCTAGTGACAGATGATGTTAATTCTTGTTGGGAAGCACAGCCTCTCAGCTTCTTAGCATGGGCATGAATACATAATTCCCTATGGAGTCTGGAGGAACTGAAAGTACTCATTTGCTGCCAGTGCTAACTGAGTGATCCAAGGCCATGAAGAGAGCCATCGTTATGACACCAGAGAATCAGGCCCATTTTCTTAGCAAGTTGCTATGTATCTGTTATTCTTATATCTTTCTCCTTCATAAGTTCACCTATTATTGCTGAAAACAATGACTGT
Organism: Sinocyclocheilus rhinocerous; assembly: GCF_001515625.1. NCBI lineage: Eukaryota > Metazoa > Chordata > Actinopteri > Cypriniformes > Cyprinidae > Sinocyclocheilus > Sinocyclocheilus rhinocerous. Next base: position 12,351 of record NW_015636246.1, read on the forward strand.
GCATTCTTGCTGAAAGAGAATGGTGGGCTATTGTGTCAAAGCCATGAATAGAGGGGATTATTTCAAAGGGGAAAAATGTTGTTGTATTTTGTTTAGAGCTGTGCACCTGTGTTAAACAACAAATTCATTAGAAAAGTATTAGGTCAAAAAGGACAGAAAGCACCTAAAAAATACACACATACACACAAACATACATAAATTAATAAATAAATAAAGCACACAAAAAACATACAAGAACAAACAAAAACAAACAAACAAACAAACATAAAAGCAAAATCAGAAAAAAACAAACAAAAAAAAAACACGAAACAAACAAAAAACAAAAAAACAGAACACACCAAAAAAAAAAAAAAAAAATCTTTATCAGGCCTGTTTCACTCTGTACACACAAGCAGTGCGTAAATGAATCAGCCAGATAGAAAGTGATTTTTGTGCCTGTCACTTCTTGTAACTTTCATTAACGGCTGAGTAATTCAATCCAATACTTTACGTTGCTTCTTTAAAGGCCATATTGCAAAAGATAATGTTTTTTTCTGCTGAGTGCAAGACTCTTCATGCAGCAAAACTGGCTCAGCGTTGAAACGCCTTCACTCCAGCTGATCAGCATTTCTCTGCTCATGCATAGTGTGAACCCTGTAACCTGTTAAAATGGGCACCAAAATAAACACTGCACCCACATGTGGTGTGAAACAGGCCTTAGTCACCACCAAGACCATAACGTATGTATGTATGTTTAGCTTATAGTGAGACAGTGAAAGACTTGAAAAGCCTGTCAGTTTCGTCTGGTTATGGAGCGTGAACAGACGTATCAGGTTTCTTGTTGCATATGCGCCTTAGGTCTAGTCTCAGGGATTAAATTGCTGCCTCATTCTGACAGGTAAGAACAACAACAAGTCAAGGGTAATGACTTTAAAAAAATACTGTTTTGCAAAGCACAATACGACAAAGCGGCAGACGAGAAAGGAGTGGCGTCAGTGATCTGCAATCTGGTGCAATGCAAACAAAAGAATACATACAAACTGACAGGGCATGGAACACTTATTATATAAAACTCACACAACACAGGTACGTTACACATGGATGTCACATACAGATGCACGGTAGATGATACAACGCTTCCAAGAAACACATTTATTAACCTAATATCTTCTTTGCGAATGTCTTAATTATGGGAGCTTTGGTTATATTGTCTTGGCTGACTCATTTGATCACTTTGATGGTGTTTCTGCAGTAAAAGGGTGGAGGTCTCCTGCTGGAATGAAAGAAAATTCCTCGACACAGCAATTCTCTTGAAGAGGGATTTGACTACACTGGAATGCATATTCACTATTTTGACGGACATAGTCATATTCTGCCTTTGTCTACTCACTATGATATCTGTAGGTCATGCATGTGTGGTTTTTCAAGGAGGCAGACGGGAGTGATCAACCAAACATGGGAATGTTTGAAACATGTCCATTACTTGTCCACACAAGTGAAATAAAGCCATCTCTTTTGTAAAAAAGAAAGTGTGCTTAAGTGTATTGAATGTGCACTTGTAGTGTACTTTTTACTTTAAAGTACATTTTAAATCATGTTTTGATATTTTATTATTTTGTGCTTAATAGAAGTGCACTTATTTTGATGTGCTTGACTAACATACAAGCAAATAAATTACAAATTTGTAATTACAAATATAATAAATACATGATATACTGGTACATTTAAAAACAAAACAAAAAGAGGACATTAAAGTATAACAATTTTAGTCATTTTAGTTACCAGAAAAGCTTGTCAGTACATTTGAACAATATCTCAAGACAATAACAAGACAATCCATCTATGAAATTACATATAAAGATGTACTTTCGTTTTACTTAAGTGGTTTAAAAAAAGCATTTTAAAGTATAGCTGAATGCCGTTTATGAACATTTAAACTGTAATAGTTTCATTTAATTGCATTTAACATGCAATTAAGTGTTCGAAAACATTACATTCAGTTGGCATTTAAGAATATTATATATTTCATTATACATATTATTATGTATATTAAATATTAAAGTCTCCCTTTTTAGAAGGGATGTCTGCAAAGTCTAAGTAAATAAATAGGCAGAGGTTGAGATCCTCAAAGTATTCTGATTTGCTAAACACAATTTGTTGTTGTTTTTGTTGGCCAAGAGCTCACAGACTGAACCAATATCTCCGAACACCTATTTTAATGATATCTGCAGGAAATATTGACTTTTCCTGCTAGCTGTTCCTTAAAAAAAATCCCCTTTAATTAAATAACTTTTAGTTACGGGGGACATGTGATTAATTGTATGAGGGCCAGAGAGCCACTCCAGAAAATCCTGTAGCATATGGCCTTGCACTTCAAGCCGGAAGTCTTATCTAATGCTATTTGATATCAGTGTCACAGGAGGCTTGTGTTTCCGAGGAAGACAGAAGCAAATGCTGCTGCACAAAAATACCCGAAGACATGTGCGGGTTGTTTAGAGCAAATGGAGTTTGGCATGTTCACCCACCTGTGCAAGTGCTGTGTTAAAGGTCTTATAACAGTCAGTTTAAACCAGTCACTGCATGTAGACCTGACACACACAGTTCACACAAATTATAGACAGAAGTGCTATTTTTAAAACAATTATTACAATATTAAACACAAATACAAAATTATATAATTAATACAGCATGAGAATGAACTTGTTTGTGCATTCAACAGATTTCATCACGTTGATTTGCATCACTTCCTCAAAGCATTGTTGTCTATTGTGATGTACTTTGAGTCACAACACTTGCAAAATGAGATGGTGATGTGTTACCAGGCAACCGAAGACAACACTGACCTGTGCTTTATACACAGCGGTGTAGTTTACAACCTGGCAACCAGCGGTGTGATGAAACAATATTGTCTCCTTGTGTACAGCACTTCATGTTTTTAGGCAGGTTGGCTCTGGAGGAATTCAGTACTTCATTATATCTGTCAGATTAAGTTGACAATACTGTGAAGGTAAAAACCATGTTTAGTGGTTTTGAAACTCCCCTAAAAAGCAGGGCAAATGAGATGAGGTTAAGACCAAGAAAGTGTGGTTATTCAGTTGTCTTGATCAGCAACTGATTGTGATTGCAAGTCTAAAAGCTTATGTAACTTTAGCTCAGTGTTAATGTTCATGAAGACTGTGCGGCTGAGCTCTTCGGGGGGGGAAAAAAATTAAGCTGCTTAACTGTTTTCAACATTTATAATAAGAAATGTTTCTTGAGAAGCAAGTCAGTTTGATCAGCAACTGATTGTGATTGCAAGTCTAAAAGCTTATGTAACTTTAGCTCAGTGTTAATGTTCATGAAGACTGTGTGGCTGAGCTCTTCGGGGGGGAAAAAAAAATTAAGCTGCTTAACTGTTTTCAACATTTATAATAAGAAATGTTTCTTGAGAAGCAAGTCAGCATATTATCATGATTTCTGAAGGATCATGTGACACTGTAGCCTGGAGTAATGATGCTGAAAATTAAACTTTACCAACACAGGAATAAATAACATTTTAAAATGTATTAAAGTAGAAAATAATTAATTAAAAATGTTATACAATTTTACAAGAGTTCTGTTTGTACTGTATTTTTGAACAAGTAAATGCAGCCTTGGTGAGCATAAGAGACTGCTTTCAAAAACATTAAAAATCTTACAGACTTTGGGACTGTATATTTTATTATTGTGCATGTAAAACACATGAAAACAATTCGCAAGCCAAGCATAAATAAATAAATGAGGTGATTGCAAAAATGTAAAATGACACTATATATTACATTGTGACTTTATATTTTGCACACAGTGAGTCTTCATATCACGCAATGTGTTTTTATTTCTTAATGTATTTATTTCTTAATCAATTAATTAATTGATTTATTATTATTATTATTATTTTTCCTGAGGCAGAAACAGGCTTATAGCAAAGTAAGCCCTGACCAGCAGGGTCATTATTTTTTTAAATCTGTTATCTTTAAAGCCTAACGCAAACTGCTGCTCTCACAGCTGCTAACCTCATAATCAATGCATAATCTATGCTAAATTAAATTTGGTGACTCAAATTTGGTGCATTCAAATCTTAAAACTTAAAAATGCCTTGAAAAGTTTTTATTTATTTATTTATTTATTTTTATTCATTTATTATTATTATTATTATTACTATTATTTTATTTGATCCATTAATACTGGCAAAGGCAAAGTTTAAAATATCAAAAATTGGTGGCAAAGACAGCTGCCACGTTCCATTTCATTCTTTTGAAATACGGAAATGGACGTTACACATTGTCACAGCAGCTATGTAACATTAACAAGCCTGCAAACTGCAAATAAAGAGTGAGGATACATTCTCATGTCCTTGAAAGGGCAAAGTCATCCATTTGTCAACCGAGAGACATGACAACGAAAATAAACATGCCAGCTTTGGTTGGTGGACTTCCTGTGTGAGAGCAGAGATTAATCATTAATCAAAGGAGTCAGGAAGAACACATGCCAGCATTTCTTACACTCAGAGCACACAGATACACCTCAGGTAAAGAGGACGCCATTCTCAAATGATCCCACACCATGTGAGGTAATGTGTCAACGTCACCTGGCAGAATTCCTGGACTAATTAATGATCATGATTTAGCACTTCCTGTGTAAACCACATGGGGTCAAACAGTTTGGCAAAATAACATGACTGGGTTTTTTAACCACATAAAATATGACCAAAATGGGAAAGTACTGTGAATACCACACATCATGTGAATTTGAGGAAATATTAACGATTTACAGGAAAAAGGGGTAGGCCTACTTTTCTAAAAGAGAAAGTCTTCACAAAGTCTCTTTCAGTTTTGGATGCCGCTTAAAACAAAGAAAACTCTATCAGCATTCACACACCTTCACGTTATTTCATTTGACTTTTTTTTTTTTCTATAAAACACAAAAAGAGATTTTTTGACTTCCAACACTAAATATAATACATATATTTCAGTTTATATACAGTACTTTGCATACTAAATAATTTGAGTTTATATACTAAATAAATTAAATATAATTGAGTTTATTGAGTCTAAAAAATGCTCCATACAATGGTGACCAGTGTTTGTCAAACTCCAAAAAGGAGCAAAAAGCCTAATAAAAGCATCAAAAATAGTCCACGCTACTCATTTATTTCATTTCAAGTTTTCTGAAGTCATAAAATAGATTTGTCCGAGGAACAGACAAAAACTTAAGTCGTAACTTGACAGTCATGGTCACCATTCACTTTCATTGTATGGAAAAGAGCAGCTTGGACATTGCTTTAAATAAGTCTTTTCATGTTCTATGAAAAAAATAAAAGTCACAGGTTTGAGCAGTCATAGAGTTTCAACATGAGGGTGAGTAAATGATGACAGATTTTTTTCTTTTATTATTTTACTGAACTATCCCTTATTGCAACATAAGCCTATTTGGTCATTTCTGGTAAAAAGGCTCACCAAACACAAAGCAAGCTTTGATTTAAGGCTTTAGTTAACCAAACAAATGTTTCTAATGTCAGTATAACAAAGTCCAGAGGATGCAATGGATAAACAGGGCTACGAGTTTGTCATGCACTAATTTCTTTCCATATATACAGCATATGATGTGGGTGGACAACACTAACAACGCTGGCTATAAACATCCTAACCAAAGAAGATATGTGGCGTCACTGCGTTACATAGCTCACAGCAGATTGTATGGGATAAGCTGTCTACAATTAGCCCGTCATGAGCCAACACAACACACCCCCAGATGAGACATTAAGCCTTTATGGGCGTCCAATGGCCTTAGATCTGAAAAGGATATTGACCATGGGTGGAAAAGTCTCACTTAGCCCAGGAAGAGCGTTAGACATCAATAAAGATGCTTTTATTATCCTAAAACGGACAACCGAAATCTGTCATTTAAAATGAGTGCAAAGTCTGTGGAACATTTCAAGGTCTGGTTTCATTGAAAGCGTCAGGAATTCAGGTCTGCATTCAATGCAGCTCGACAGGGTAGACTAACATGAATAAAAGTTTCCTAAATGGCACGATTATGTCAGATAAGTTTCTTCTTTGTAATCTCTGTAGGCAAGGGGACGGTTTCCATGGTAATACAAAGTAGCTGTAAACACAGACGGGGGAAGTGAAGCAGGAAGTGGCTGGCCCTAATGACGCAGTTGCTGTCTTTCGAGAGGACGGGCATGCAAATATGACACGTTTTTACCATGTGCTTTTCAATGCTGCATGGAAATTTTGCAAGTGCACAACAAAAAACAGTGAGAGATAGCACTGTTATGAAGTATTTCATTGGATTTTAGAAATGCACATTTTATTTTGGTAGTTGTACTAAAGTTAAAGTCATTAACACCCAACTTAACTTTAATGATGGTGCTCAAAAAATGGTATTTCCCCATTATCAAAAGCACATGCATTGCAATGTGTTTCAAATAGGCCACTCCACCCTCAGCTCAGTTTCCTCTGTCAAAACCACAGTAAGACACATTTTTGCATCAGCCGCTACTATTGCAGTCATTGGCTGCTATGGTAACGCAAGTCACAATATCGGCAAAGATTATTGGCTGCCCAAGATGTCATACCACCACTCCCCACACCCACATTACCACTGCGAACTAAAAGTAAAACATTATGTCATACTTCTGCATGAGATATTTTAGTCTTTATTGCCTGATGTGTTTTCAGTGGCAATGCTGGTACAGCAAATTCATTCATTTTTTTCACACCAGCCACTCACAATGCCCCATTTAATGGCCTTCCTAGGAAGGGCTCCCAGAGAATCCGGCTAAATAAACAGGTGTGGCGTATGATTACTAAATTTGGTCAATCGTTAAACCTATTTTGCACTTCTACCCCATGAGTCACTTTTCTACATTACTTTGCTTAGCCCTCACAGTTAATGGACCTTACATTTAGATAAGAGGCTACGTAAACTAACCTGTTTGTCAACAAGGAAGGCTGCTTGTTTTTCAGTAGGAACTATTTACCTTTCTTAAATGTATTTTAACCTTTTTTCCAACATTTTACAATAATAATAATAATAATAATATCAGCTTTTTTCAAAATCCATAATTTATATTATTATTATAAAAATATATTATTTAAATATAATAATAATAATAATAATAATAATAATTTTTTATTCAAACCCCTAATTTATAATAAATACAATAAGTATTATTAATAATATTATTAGTGTAATTAGGAAAAAATAAGAAAAGACTACATACAACACACAACAACAACAACAACAATAATAATATTCTGTCTTTTTTATTCAAACCCCTAATTTATAATAAATACTATAAGTATTATTAATAATATTATTAGTGTAATTAGGAAAACCTAAGAAATGACTACATACAACACACAACAACAACAATAATAATTAAATATTTGCAAATGTAATATTTGAAAAAAGACTAGGAACTATACAATTCATGACACATTTACATACATGGTGTAAAAGCATCAATATTAATAATAATAATAATAATAATCTTAGCATGGTATTTGAAAAAAAAAAAAAAGACAAAATACCCCACAATTCATAATACATGGTGAATACATGGTTTAAAAATCATCTAGCATTATTCTGTTGGTATAGTTCATATACTGTACTCCTTCCAAGTCCCTTTTCACAGTTACAAAACAGTTGAAAACCAGTTGTGTCTGGTTCTCCCCTGTTCCCTCTAGTATTCTCAAGGGAAACCGAAATCAGCAAATCAAGTCGAGATGAGTCAGAGCTCTGCTACCAAGGTCTTTGTTTCCCAAAGAGAAAGACATACAAGGCAAAGAACTCAGTGCTGCCTGTTTTTGTAGACAGGGAACCCCTCATTATGTAGAAAGGGCCACGTCATGTCTTTTGCTTTCGGCTGAAGCTTGGCCCTCATCCCACAAGATTGTTTATTGACCTCAAAACAAACAGAAAACACTTAACCTATGTAAAAATGTCCATGAGATCCAGCTGAATGCAAGAATAGCACAAACTATGATTAGACAAGTACATTTATACTTAAAGTTTTTTCCCCAACAAAAGCATGTCTAAAAAGGTGGGGGAAAAAACTCTCTGCGCACTGAAACTGAAACTTCTGGAACTGAAGCTGTGAGCTGTCTTCTGCTAACAAATTTGCATTTTTTGTCACCCGAGTTTACTCATTCATTGAAAGCACTAGTCAAGCCCTTAAACAGCAAGTACCAAAACATGTTTTCTAATGAGTTTACAGGGAAATGCAAAAGGCTTTCAGGTTTTCGGTCACACAAACGAAGATAAATGTTGTCACTGACGTCACACTTGGCATTCCAAGAAACCTGACTGGGCACTCTGCATATTAGATTAAGCAAGGCATCATAGTAAGCAAAATAAATCTGTCAGGAAAGCATTTACAATATGTGTAATAGCCAGCTCTGGAACAATAGACTGTCTAACACTACATGTTAATGGGAACTATTCAAGCTATGACACATTCAATCTTCAATTTCACTGTTTTGGGTCACAAGTTCAAATTAGCTCTCCAGAAGCTGCTGACCCTGACTGTGACCTGTGCTTTCACATCGAACACTACTCTGCAGTATCAGACACTAACTCAGAGGATAACAGGAGAAGCCAATTAAGGACCTCAATGAAAACTAGTGGATTGCAGGGTCAGTGTGGTTTTATTTAGAAGCTCACTAGGCTAGAGGTCAGACAACGGACATCTTGCAGACATATTAACATTTCAGGAGCATTTACGTCCTGATCTGAGCACTAACCTATTTTCAGGCGTCTGTGTAAACATACTGCTAGTCATATGGTGCTCCATGACCTACATCTCCTGAGGAACTGCCATCCAGCTGGACACACCCAGTCCTTGATGAATGAACACTTTTACCTCCTTCAAATTAGGCCCTTCAGATCTGCAATACAGCTTCAGCTAAAATTAGAGCAGTGAATGAAAACACACAGGGGGCGTTGACTCGGTTTCATCTTGGTTCACATGTGTTTTTGATTATTTCACTGGGAATGAGAGGAGCGGATCAGTAAAAGCGCAAACAACAAAACATATTTTTCTCAGGTTTTACAGGAAGTACACAAATATCCAGGAAACGATGACTCAAGCCAGTGGAGAGATAGAACATTAATCCAATGACATCCTGAAGTCTGTTACTGGACCTCCAGACACACATTTAACCAACAGAAACCACCTCTAAGCTCACAGACTGATAAAATTTTAACTTAAATGCCTCTCGGGCTGTTTAATGTAAATCCATTAGGATGAAGACAACGTCACTCTAGTAAAACATTTGTGTAAATATAATGCATCAGTGCACATTTAGTAAAAAAAAAAAAACCCTTACTTCCTTTTTACCCCCATCAAAGCTCTGGTTGCACTTCATAACCTATTTTTTTTTATTGTGATATGATTTTCCTTTTAACTAGTCCTAGTTATGGCATTAAGACCTGGCAATGCCATAGACTTGACTTATGTTGAAGCTGTATCCTATTTGCTGCTTTAAAGAAATAGAGCTCTATATTTAGCACAAAAATAAATAAATAAATAAATAAAACACTGTGACAACAAATCAAACCAATAAATCAGGGAATAAAAAATATCCATAAATGTGTGCATGATATGAATTGTTCTAAATATGCTCCATCCCATTCAGCCTATACTGCCAGTTATGTTTAGTTATTCTGAATTTCTTTAAGCTTAGTTTCTCTGAAGGCTTATATGGCAAACGCCTGCGACTCCCTGTGATATTAGGAAAATGTGTTTATGAAGAACGTCGTTATTAAATATAAAATACACAGTTTTGGTTATTTGGGATATAAATGGAAGGACAGGGAAATTTGCTTGGCAAGAAGTGAAGTAGAGACTTTGCTTTTTGGCTTAAAGGCGGCCAAAAACTTGGCAAAAAGAAATGAAGCGCTTCAGCTTTCTTTGGCTACTCTTCACGCCAGATGCAGGTTCGAAGTACGGTCATTGGAATATGCCTGTGCTGTGAAAATTTAAAAAGAAAATGTCACCGCTATTTTCTAAATTATGTAAACTGAAGTTGCTATTATTGTTGGTTTCTAAAATAGTAGGTTGTTTGAAGCTGTGTTTCATGTTAAGTAAAGTCAAGTCAAACTTATTTGTATAGCGCTTTTCACAATACACAGTTTCAAAGCAGCAGTGACAATGCCTTCGAATTCATTTTACTGATACTGAGCATTACTCAAAGAGTGTGTCACTTCTTACACTATTGTGAACAAATCAAAGTAGTGATGCAAAGTCCCTCCTCAGACCTAAAGTGCTGACTTGAAAATATTTAATAAATAGTGCCATTCCTGTTAAGAAATAACTTTAAAACTCTAACTAAAAAGGAGTTTTAAAATAAAAATAAATAGATCATGTAATTTAAGGAAGTAATTCAATAAAAGGGTTACTAGATGCTGTGACCTTATTGCATTATTTAATTTATTAATTGCCCGATTACAAATAAAATGAACAGAAAGAAACACTATCAGCCATAGCTTACACAAGGGTGTCAACTTGAGGTTAGTTTTGATGTATTTACCAATCTTTTTGACAAATTTACGTTACCATAATTTCTGTAAATGTATTATTTAATGGGATATTTTAGCACAAAATATCACAGAATTCATCAAATCCATTGTTTATATATTATATATATATTTCAGTCAAACTAAAAGTGAAAGCCTTTAGCCTCTTTATCTCTATTTCCTGTGAGCTGATCACTGCATCCTGAAAGTCTGTGCTGTCCCACCCTCTCCATCCGGACCGCTGCTCCTTCACCCTTCAGCACAATCTCACTGCCTCTGAACTCGCCTCAAAAGATATCAATCTGTATCAGTTTTTATCAATACCAAAGAGTGATATGAGTCATAATGTGATTCCTGTGCAAATATTTATCCTTAGAGATATAGTTTGTTTTAGGTCAGGTGGAGAAATACTTGTGGAAAATGTGTAATTTGCTCACCCTCATGTCATTCTGTATGACTTCCATAGAAAAGGAGATATTTTAAGGAAGTTGAGCCACCCCTTGTTTCTAGACAACCTTAAACAACGTTGGTGATATGACCAGACATATTTGAAGAGTTAACCATTTTACTAACCCTGTGATGGAGAGAGGCCAAGGGAATAATTTGTAACTACATGTAGGTTCAAAAAACTTTTTTTTTTTTTTGCTGTTCAAAGTGATTTTTTTTCTATGATGTTCAAAGACTCATGATTCTTGTGTCTGAACAATTACAGAAAAATCTGAAAAAATTAAATAAAATCATGCATGTGTTTGTGCTTTAGGAAGTTATAATATGAGGCTATACTGTTAGCATGATGCTAGCTCTAAACTGCTGGATGAGTCTTGGGGCTTACTTTTACTGTAATTCTACTTGATATTTCATTACTTTTAGACCAAACATTTTTTATTTTATTTTGTTCTTTCTTTTGAATTTGATTTTGTTCTGAATTTATTAAATAAGCCTTGTTTATGAAAATTGGCCATTGAAGTTTTATAAAACTGTATTTCCCCGCCACATTTATAAGTGGGATGTTGAGTACTATTAGCCCACTTCTCTAAGGTCAACTGCAGTCAGTTCTTTCTTTTTTCTTTTTTTTATTCTTCATTTTATTTTGTTTTTATTTTGTTCTGAAATTTGTAAATAATTTAAAAAATTTATTCAAAGCTGTGAACTATATCTCTAAATAAAACCTTTCAGAAGTCATCCATCCATCCATTCTATTATCCAAACCTTTTTGTACTTATTAGGGTTGTGGGGAGCTGGAGCCTAACCCAGCGTCTTGAGCCACAGGCGAAGAAAATCCCTGCACGAATGGCTAGTCCATCACAAGGCTCAGACATAGATTTTAAGAAGTCATTTTTACTGAATTTCTCTTTTTTTGATATAGCATGATGTGAAAATGTTTAGTTTTACTTCAGCATAATCAATGGCACAGTTTAACTCCATGTGGCTCAACTCACCACGCTCTCCCATGGTCCATACAATGCATATGTTATATTACAAGTCTTTATGTGAGAAATGGACTGAAATACATACCTTTAGGGTGTTTTTTTTTATTTCTGGAGTTTGACAACCAGTCTTCACTTTTTTAAGGGAATGGACAGTGTGAATATCCTGCCTAACATCTGCTTTTGTGTTCGGCAGAAGAAAGAAAATGTGTTTAATAAATGAGATTTAACTGTCCCTTTAAACAAACAAGGAGTGGATACTTTGGGGTTGGGGGGTTGCTGTCTGGTTATGATGTTTAGACGGGACTGGGCACAGTGTCTGGGAATGGAGAACTCAAGACAGCTGCTGGCTGGTATTACACTGTCAAGCAAATCAGCTAATGAATGCCTGAAGCGCCTCATTATCAAGCTCACAGCAAAGTCTGACGTTGCCAGCTCAGAATCAACCTAATCTAATGGGCATGATACATAGAAGATGACGTCCAAAATTCACTTTTGGTAAAATGTGGGAGTGTGTGTGGGTGATTCGTCAGTTCAGTGGCGTGCACAGACCTCCGGAGGGGCAGGTGGCGAAATGGCATTCAACCAGCTCCTGCCTTTTTGCCCATTTTCTCTGCCCACTTTGAGCTTCAAAAACGCTCTTCAGGAACCTACGGGTGACGTCACGGACACTACGTCCATGTTTTTATACAGTCTATGAACAGCACACGAATTAAATGTTTAACTAGTAAGGCTTTAAAGCAGATGCAAAAAATTTACTTTTGTGATTGTGAATTAGTGTAGTGTCCCGTGAGAGTAACTCTACCGCTGAGTTAACACTGATGTTAATGTATATCGTGTTGTACAGCATATATTGATTCGGCGGCGCCAGAACTTCAGCTGATAGAATGTGTGCTGTAGCACGATACAACGATATTTCTTCAAAAAACAATCTTCATATCGCACACCCCTACCCTCGGCAGAAATCGTGGACTGGGGGCACGTAGACTGGACCGCAAGGGCACTTTAGCATCGGACCTCAAAGGGGCGGGGGCTCGAGTGCCCCGGGACACCCCCTCCCACCCTGTACGAGGACCGAAAACACATCAGCAACATGTTTTCTCAGTGACCAGGACATTTTCCATGACACCATCACAGAAGTGCTTGCAAACAATTTGACCCAATCGTGATGTCGTACAAAGCGGTATTTACTTGTTTTGATCGATTGGTGTAACAAACAGCTGGGTACAGCAATCAGGTTTTTGAAATTTGTTCTCTGGCATCACGCCTGGACCTCTAATGGGATCCTGGACTGGAGTGCCAAGACTCATGCTCCTATCTTGCTCTGTCTGCTTAAAAAAAAAAAAAAAAAAACGCCACTGCAGGAGAGGCTCCATTATGTGTGAACTGAAAAGTGCCAAGGCACACAAACAAGATCAGTAGCCAAACTCCAAGCAAAACACCCTTGTTCACAGCTCATCAGTGTCCTTTTATGGAGATCCTGAGGTGAGAGTTCACCAGACACAATGCTGGCAGAACTATAACTGAGAGCCAATGCTGACCAAGTGCCATCTTATATGATGAGTCATAATGAGATAATGTTATCTTGTCTGATTAGTGAGGCTGTGGTTTCTATTTCTCTTTATCTGTAGCCATATCTGAGTTTAGAAAGACAGCTGATGTGTAGTTGCTGTGCAACACTTAGTAGGTAACTAAAAACAGTATTCTATATTTTGATACCAGGTGTCTATGTGTACATGTATAAAAAACACAGTAGCAGTTTCTACTGTACCTAGAGATATATTGGGTGTTCTCAAATAAAGCAAGGGTTTCTATATTGAACTCTTAAAAGATAACCAAGGGTCATAACCTGTTGGAAAAACTGACCGTCTGTGAAGACCTGCTTTGTCAGGCTTTACTCGGCAGGCCTGCTGACCTGGTGAGAGCATGTGAAATGATAGGGAGGCAGGGAGGAAATCTCTTTTACCAGTTTTACCCATTTGTGAGATATTTAGCAAGCAGATGATTAAAGCGTTACGTGCAATGCCTTATAGAGTTCCACACATCCTGCTACATAAGACACCTCAGCACAAGTGTGCCGTATGGACCAGAGTTCCATAAGAGACAAGAGCTCCTCTACTGGTGATAGTGAGATACTGCGCTGAACTCTTCAGTGCTGGCACTCGTCCTATCGGTGTCAAAGCTCACGGGCAGATAAGCCTGTGTTTTCTCGAAAAATCGATTTAGCGCTGCTGTACAAGGTCTCACCAGGCAAACAGCCAATATCATATACAATCTGTCAGTGGGTTTTACTTTTATCATTTGCAGTATCAGTTTTACACTAAAAAGATAGTAATGATAGACAAGAAGTAAAGACGAATAAATATAGGTAGTTAACAAGAATCACTCAAAACTAAAATAAACAAATAAATGCTCGTAGTGAACAAGAATAACTAAAATAAAATAAAAAAGTAATAAATAAATGTACAGTATTTAACAAGAATCAAACAAAAAAACATCCAGTAGTGAACGACGATGGCATAAATAAATATTTAAACAAACAGTTCAGTGGTGAACAAAAATGTATAAAAAATATTAATTTATTTATATTTTTTACTTTTTCAGTTTTACTTCAGTGACTTCACATCTTATTGCAGGCGCTTTACTATGAAAAAAAAATAAAAAAATGCTTAATGCATTTTTTGGACTGCCATATAAGACTGCTGATTTCATTACAGCATCTTGTTACTAGCAAAAGAATACTACTAATAAAAGAGTTCACTTTTCTCTACAGAGGAAACATTGTGTGACATCCTTTCCACTCCCTGAAACAGGGCACAACCCTTACAGATGGTCAGAGTATTTTGGCATGATTACTGAGTATATTGGCATAGTTATTTAATGCAAGTTAGCACAATAAAGAACCAACTTAATTTCCAGTCAGAAGCACATTCAAATTCATACGTACAGGTTTCACTCGTAGAACAATCAAAAGTGCTAAAAATATACCTACTTTGGGTTATAGAAGGGTTTCCCAAAAGGGGGTTTATATGCTACTTTATTTAAATCGCAGCCTTTGATTTAATAAACTTTACCGTTATTTCAGTTTTATTTCGATTTATGGTGCAGCGAGTTAAAATGCATTTGGGAACACAATATGCGCTAGGTTTACTTTATTCACATTTGCATAATATCCAACTTTGTGAACACAAGTTCAGGCCTACTACAGCACTTCATCAATATTCTGGCAAAATAAAAGTGTTAAGATTTGACAGATTTGATCAAAGAGTGAGAGATTGAATGTTTCAAATTGAAGAATTTTGGACCAATGATAAAGAACATTCCAGACAATAATTTGCATTGTAACATGTAGTGTTAGCTGGTATAAACACCCTTAAAACTAACTATTTCCATTGACAGTAGAGTCATTGTTCTTTGTGTCCGACTGTCTCAGCTGTAGCAATATGAAAACTTTTCATAAGAAGTGAAATGTCACATCACAGTTGAAACAACTGAAAATCATCACAACATAATTTTGAGGCCCCATCGTGCAGCCATATACATTTTAAAATAAACTATGAACATAAAACACTTACTTAAAATAAATAATAATAATAATAACAATAATAATAATAACTATTATAATTATTATTAAAGAATTATTTCACCAATGTACTAGCATGTCACTTGACCGTTAACTGACATCAGAGAACTGTGAACATTAAAATGTGTCATTAAATTATTTAAATATTAACTTAAAGTCTGAGGGGGCATTTCATATAAATATGTTACATCTACTGACCGACAAAAACTAAATTAACTAATAACTTTCACCTTTAGGAATATTATTGTACCCCTGAACAGATTTACAGTAGAAATATATAAAAAATATATAAAAATATAAATAATATTAATATAAACAGAAATTTTTTTTTTTTTTGTAACTCTAAACATTGTTGAACGGGGATGCTCCAGGAGTTTATAATTTAGTCCAGGGTTCTTCAACTCTGCTTCAGGAGAGCTACAGTCCTGCAGACTTAAGTTCCAACCCTGCTCCAACACACCTGTCTGTAATTATCAAGTGATCCTGAACAACTTGATTAGCTGGATCAGGTGTGTTTGATTGGGGTTGGAGCTAAAAATCTGCAGGACAGTAGTATGACTGTATTTTGATGGCTGTGTCTGGACTGCACCGTGTACCCAGGCAGGTTTCCATGCATGTGCAGCAGTTAAGCTGGCAGGATGCAATCGTTCCAGAGGTGGGACGACTGCTGATAAGATTAGTGGGGCATCATGCTGGCACGGCAGTAAGGAGAGGGGGGGCAGGAAGGAGCTTTTCCAGACTGCTGACCAGACCTTATCCGCTGACGGCAGCCGCTTGGTGGGGACGGTGTGGCTCTTCCTTCCCCCTCTGATGGGAAACACAGAGCACGAACGGGAAACACCCATGGGGGTAACAGGTGCTCTTGAAAGTGTACACTACTGCCTCACAGGCACGCAGAATGATGAGTAGTGAGGTTTATAATGGCACTGCATGTCATCGAAGCAGTACCATGGAGTTTTACTGAAGCCCCCCTTCAGTGTGGAAGAACCCGGGCCTTAAACTTAATTGACCTTACTGTAGGATTAAGACCCCAGGCCAGACAGCAGGACTGGTGTGTCTGGAACAAACCGTTCATCCATTCACAATCCCCTTTGACAGCGGCCCACTCGGGTCTCAACTCCTCTGATGGGAAAATGTACAAAACGAGCGCTTAGTTCAGGAAAGCAGCAGGTAACAGTGCACAATGTACCAGCTCTCACATGTTGACCGGCGTGGACCCACACATGAGGGAAAATCTACATCTTTCCAGAAATGAAAACTTATTCTAAATGTACAGCAGTTCAATAATAACAACTGCAAAATAATAAATAGGTTTAAGTTACATTTAGTTACCCATTCTTAAGACCGGTCCAGTCTTGGTGAACTGGATGAACCAGTTCACCAAAATTGGACTGAACCATTTGAAACAGTTCACGGATCCACTCAAGTTATGCAATCAAAACTCACTTTCAGATGTGCCTGAAAGTCAGTCTGACTCAAAATGAGGCAATATCCAGGAGTACATGATGGGTTTTGCCAACTCAGTGCTTACTGAACTGAAAACAGTACGGACATGTCCAACATCCTGAGAACTGTCTGTTTCAGAAAGGGGTTTCTGATGTATTTGCTGAAAAGCATAACGTTTAAAAATAAAATGGATTTGGAAATGTAACAGTGATGCAGTGGCAGTAGTTTGTCAGCAGTAGTACACTAATAAATGCTTCTCTCATGAGTCATGATGAGTCGGTTAATGGTTAAAGCAGTTCGAGTCACCAGCACACTGAACTGAGAAAACAGTTCAGACAGGGACAAGTCCTCTGAGAACTGATGAGCTGCTGACACGAGCATGCATGATCCGAGCAATTGACTGGTAAAATGAATGTTTTTTTTTAATGGTTTCTAATGTAAAAAGGTGAGTTAATAAGGACTAGTTTATTCACTTTATATGATTTAGACATGCAAAATATCCACATTTCACATCAATATTGGGTGCTTTAATAATAGAACAGTGTGCGCTTGACGTCACTGTGTGATTATTTAAAGGAACTGATGAATCGTTTTTTTTAACCATTGCAACGAACTGTCCTAAAGAACCATATCAAAGAAAAAAACTTCACATCACTAAGATAGAGATGAGAGCTGAGATAAATTTGTAGGCATTTGAGTGCACCTTTATCATATTCACTAACAGTGTTGGGAGTAACGCATTACAAAAGTAATAATATTACAGTAGTATATTACTTTTTGCTGTAACGCAGTAATATAACGCATTACTAATAAAATTTGGGTAATATTATTACTCTTTACAATCCCAGTAACGCAAGTTACAACAATATATAATGTATTACATTTTGGAAGTAACTTGCCCAACACTGTTCACTAACTACCCACAAACTAGGCCCTAAATGAAACATTGCTATCCATTGTTTTCAATGCAATCATGTCTACGTAAATTAGGATTGTTATAGATTGCACCATATTCAGTCAACTCAGTATTATTTGCATGCGCTATTATCACCAATGGAAAATAGGATGTAAATAAAATTATCTAAAAAGAGATTTATTAACATTTTTAACTGATAGCAATCATTCATCAAATGAGGATCAAATGAAGGAGAAGGAGGTTAACGTTTTTGAAAAGTGGGCTTTGAGTCCAAAAATGAATACAAGCTTGCCATTGATTGTGACGTATTTTAAGATGACTAAATTATTGAAGAAGTCCAGCATATGTCACCAGAGAGAGAAGTATGACATTTTGATTACAAACGACAAGGTCAAAAAAAAAATACGTAAAAACTAAACACATACTGTACACGAGTGAGTAGTTCACAATACAATCTATAACATGCGTTTACAAAAGGTGAATTTTTCATTTTATTTCATGCGAGATGTGGGTTTATACAGTGCTTAATATAATCATACTACAAATAAATCTATACTATATATCATACTACATACTGTAAGGCATTTGCGAACATCACACCAATGAACGATGGAATCTCCGCATTCCATCAGAAAACTAACATCTCTTCTCAACCATATGAGAGTCGTAAAAGCTGAACCATGGTCAGCCCAGGCGCCAACTTTCTCAAATGAGTTCCTGTCTCGCTCTGCTTATCTTTACAAGAAACACAAGATGAGGGTGATTTACCAAACCACCAGGTTGACTCAGAATTTTCAGATTCGAGTCCTTTTAAAACCTGAATGAATTAATAATAATTAATTCCCTTACAAATGAGTAATTTCATTACAATACAAATGTATTAATTTTCATGAAACAAGCTAAATCAATGTTCAAATACCCATTTTATTTCTAATCTGCACAAGGCCGTAAGATATTTTGAGAAAGCTGAGATTGATCACAGGTTCATGGCTAATATGACATATTTTACATACTATATTTTTGTAGATAACCATTACATAATGTCTGACAAGGGGAAACAAATAAACAATCAATCCTTGCTCTAAAAAATGGAGACATGTAACACTTTGCTTTTGTCTACTCCTTGCTCTCTCTCTCTTTACAGCAGGTTGAACCACCCAGGTAAAGCCACGGATAAACCACAGTGAACACATTTTATGTCTCAACAGGTCTCAGCTGCATTCCTGCTGCCAAAAGGAGGCCGTAGGGCATTTAACAGGCAATTAAACAGTCACTCATATTATTAGTGATCTGACTTTGTTCTGTGCACTTGTACACAAACTTCAGTATGAGCATATGTGACAAGTACAAAGTGGAGTCTTAGAAATGTATAGGTGATGAATAGCTACAGTTGAAGCCCCTTTGGCATGTTACAATGTCTCTGCAGATAACATCTTCACATTACAGTGTATACAATATAATAATATGTATATTCACTTTCTCCAGTTTCCACAGATCATTGCAGTATTCAGTGTGTAGAACTTGTGGACGTCGTGTTAATGCATTTTAAACTCGTTACACAATCTCTGGTCACTCTTAAAGGTGTTTCATAATTAGAAGATTTTTGGATTTCCCGTTTTATGCTGTCATGTAGACATTTATTACTAAGATCAACAAAAATAAAGTCGCCTGACATTTTAGGTGGCACAAAACCCACAGCATGCACTTAAGACAGACTGAATCCGACACACATTTCTATAAACTTCTGAGATCTGCATTTCTGGCAGAAACTGAATTGGAAGTGTTCCTTCCAATCAATCCATTCTTTGTGTTGTGGGGGTTGTGGGAATTCTCGCCTTTTGCATGACTCAAGGCCACTGTCCTCAGTGTTGGACATCTTCTGGAACATTCCGGACAAGCCTAGAAGTTTACTACTCTCCAATTTCTGTCTGTGGTTTGGCATAACTGTTCGTAAAATTACCATCGGAAGTCTGCACGCTTGATTTGCTTTGAGAGTTCAAGGAACATTATGTACCCAATTACAATGTAAATAATAAAATATTTAATGTAACATTTTAATTTCCACCCTTTTGGCTTCTGCTGGTTTTATAAGAGGTCTTGTTTTTGTTTTCAAATGAGGTGGAATGCCCTGACATTGTAGAAACCTCTTATTATATGTGTTATGTAACAAACCCTAAATATAACACATTTAAACCCTAAATTGAGCAATTAATTTAAATGAAATGCCTATAATTTCATAAAATGTACAGGATTAACATAAATCATTTAATAAATAATAAACAAACAAATAATTAAAAGAAATTCTGTTACATCTTTAGTGTTTTGATTTATTCATTTTTTTATGAAATATCATGAACACATACATCACACTGTTATTTTCACCACTCTATGATTATGTCTTGTGTTCTGTGGTGGACTCCTTTCTCTTGATAAGGCTTGTTAATTTAATTTCTGGAATTTTATGTATTCCAAATCTGAATCTACACATTCACAGACCAATTTTCTCTCACTCTCACACACACACACACACACACACATTTTTATACCTGTTTTACAAATGAGGATGTCCCCAAATTAAGGTTTTTGGCGATTTTGTCAGGTTTTGCTCACTTTTAGGTAACACATTTGTCCCCAAAATATGGTTAAGTAGGCACACACACACACACACGTACACACACACACACACACACACACACTGTTGTCTCCTTGATAATCAAGTACATGCCACAAACGTTTAAAAACGTAAGGGTTGTTGTGATGGAAATATTGTGATGGAAACTGTAGTACACAGTTTTTACAATACATTTCAAAATGGTTTACAAGTAATACATATGTTGAGAAACAGGCATTACATAAAGCGGTTTCACATTCAGCACCCAACAGGACGCAAACAACACCACAGCGCGCTTCAGTATTGGCAGTTTAATTTTATCTCATTTGCTTTTATACCTCTACAGAAAGCAGAAGTACATCACATGACCACTGTAAGATTTTCCCACCCCGCCTAAGATGTGACAGAGAACTTTGATACCCTTGAAGTAACTACTTTGAGACCATAACTTCCCTCAGATGTCCTTAACTCAGCTGGGTGATGGCATTTCCTGTAAAACTACATTTGTAATCATGGCAGACAATATTTAGGCCTATTTGTAACCATGTTACAGTCAGCACTGTCAAACCTTAAAAAAACAACAAAAAAACAACAGATTCACAGAGAATCATAGAATCAGAGACACCCTTAGTACTCACAGTGACTCTTAATAAACTTATATGAATGAGTATCTTGTTTGAAGTACTGTAGGGTAGTCTTAGGTGAAAAAAAAACACTATCCCTCAGGACTATATGTATGATTCAGTCTTCTCTTTAACTGTAAATCTATGAGAAATGAGGACTATAAAAAGTGTTTTCCACAAAGTCACGGGGTGGTCCATTCGTCCCCTTAAATACACCACAAACAGTCAATGGTGTGACACTTTTCTTTGCAAACTGCTAACAACAAATCTCTATACTGTGGCTATCTATAAAATAATGCAGATCAATGCTTTTCTCAATATTTAAAAACATGACTCACTATGACAAAATGGCTTTTGTCATTGTCTGGGTTTAGCATTGGCTTTGTCTTGCTCTTGTTTTTATTCAGTGGGAAAGTGTGTGCATTGTTAGACTAAGCCACTCTATTTCGAAAGATGGGAAAACTCTTTGGAAAATGTCAAGTATTGGCACACACAATAAGAGTGATTTTGATTCTTAAGAAGTGTTTGAGGATTATTTGGATTATGTTTGGATATTATATTTGGATGATGTACTGTGCCAGTGGCTGCTGTTTATGACAAACCCATGTATACTGCCTACACTTAACTTTGTTTTCCTGTAAAGTGGCGATGAATTGTGGGAGAGTTGAGTTCCCAGTCAGAGAGTCCGTTTAGTTGAGAGCTGGAGGACAATAGGCTACACACTGGGTCAAAATATACACACAGAGCCCCCCAGGAATCACTCGTGGTACTGCAGTTCCAGCCAAACAGCCTTACATGACCCTGCCGCTCAAAGTTTGTCTGTCTAGAAAGTATTAAATCAGAGCATACAAACAGATGCATTCACAGGACATCCTTTGATATCAATATTTCCCCCTTTTCCCTTAGTGCTGGAAAGTTTGGCAGTGGCTATTAAAAAAAAACATTCTCCTGCAGACTTCAATGAGTCCAGCTTCTTGTAAACAAAAGATTAGCATGCTGTTTATAGCTCTAATAACATTAAGCACTTAACCTTCCCGGCAGCAAATGAAAGCTTTCGCCCAAATGTTTAAAACCGCATATAGCGCTGTGATAAAAATGGATTTGTGTGTCGTACCAGCACTGTATTTGACTAACAATGGCTCGGTGCCAGGTTAGGTTGCGTGCTGTTTCTGTCAGAGAGATTCAGATCGGTGTTGATGGTAAATACAGATATTAGAGTACTATGGCTGTGTATATACGTGCTATAGTGTACGTACGTGACAATGACAAACCGGAGCTTTCACCTGAGGTGGACACCATTATGTGTGATGACAATGCATACACAATAAACAGACATGAATTTAAGCGTTTTATTTAAAATCCAAAAATAAAACCAAGTTTCAATTGTTTTGTCCATACAATGAAAGCCAATACGACACACACACACACACACACACACACACACAAAGAGCTCATTGACTTTCATTGTATTGACTTATTTATTTTTAATATCTTATGTCCTGCAGAAGAAAAAAAAATCATACAGGCTTGGAATGACATGAGTAAATGATGACAAAATTCTCATTTTTGGATGAACTCTTTATGTACAAGAAACGTTCAGAACTTTTGTTGCTATGTTAACTTTTTTTAGGGTATTCACTGGAGCAAGCTAAAATTCAGCATTTTTGGACGTTGTTTTTCGTGGAAATGTGACAGACTTGATCTGGTAAAATGTCAGGAAATTACCTTTAATCCTTAAAAGAAAAACATCCTTTGCAACGCATGCAATGGGTAAAAAAATACTTTTATAGTTTTGATATTAATGCTTCAGTCATGGAATTACGGTCAGGAAAAGGATTGTGCTGGGCGGCCACTGGGAAAGTTAAAGAGAAAGCTTTTTGAGCCTGCACAACTCATTTTCCCACCCTCATTTATTAAATAAACAAAATATTACACATTGAAAAAATGTTGTGTAACATTGCACTTAATGCAATCACAAAAGCAGTTTTTGAAAAACAGTTTGCTCTTGTACAGAGAGCATTCTTCTCTTGTGCAACAGTGCATGGTAAATAAACACTGATGTAAACGTCTGATAAATTTAAAAGCGTCATAACAAATGTACCGTTCATTTTTGGAACAGATAATCAAACAAGACTGCGTGAAGCATCACTGCTGCCCCTTTTCCCTCCGACTCAAGGCAGCAGAAGAGGTTAGCTAAAGGTTCCTGTCATTACACAACTTTTCATACCGTCTAGATCACATGACCTGGCTTAAAGATCACTGTGTACTTTGGAGCGGCACAAGCGTGTGTCTGTCAAAAATCACAATGCAAAAACCAGAATGTCTGTCCACACAAACAGCTCTCTTGCATCCTTGCATTTGTTGCAACAGGCTGGAGGTGATTTCAGGAACAGATACATGTCCTGAAAACAAACCCTGGAGTACACTTAAGCGCAGCTTCCAAAGCTTACTGTGTTTGTAGGGTTTAATTACAGGTTAGGAAACATATCTCTGACTCCATTACAAAGTATCTTCCACTCATTTATCTTCATTAAGTCCTAAAGAACAAATTGTACAAATTGCTCTTTTCAAATTTAAGCTAAGGTGGGTGTGCAATAATAATGAGCACATTCAAATGCAGACATGCAAAATTAACACAACATATCTGTCTTGGACTTGACAACATGCAAAAGTCTCAATAAACAAACAAGATTTGTAATGTTATTGTAAATAGTAACTGTGAGATTAGCCTGTTCTTGTTGAATATGTAAAGCCAGGGGACACAAATAATGTGGCTAATGTTATTGAAGAACATTTTTGCAAAGCACAGCAGGTTCGTAGCAAATAGCTCTGATAAGAGAAAGTTCTCTGTATGTGACATTAGCATGCTATTTTACAGAATACCTGCAGAAGAGATGTTAGTTTCCAATGAATCTGGTTCAGGTGATTGAAGCATTCTGGTAAGGTTTGTGACATATCAAAGGTCTGGATGTAGACAGGTTCACATAAAGGTTTTTTTTTTTTTTTTGCGGTCTGGTTGTGTTTGTTTGGGCTCAAAAAAAGAATATGTGTATGTGTACATGCTACCTTTGACTAGACTCGCCTGATAATCTGAAATAAACATTGTAATCTGTACTTTTGATGACAACAGCAATGTCAACCTTCCCTTTGGGCTTTTTTTGTTGACTTTATAAAACTAGTATTGACTGTTGTTCGTAATGGGAGACTGTTAACAAACAATTAATTTTTAACAGCATTTAGTAATCTAGATTAATGTAAATGAAATACACTAACATTCAATAGCTTGGGGTCGGTAAGATTTTTAAATATTTTTGAAAGTCTCTTATGCTCATTAGGATGCATTTATTTAACCAAAAAAACACTGTAAAAATAGTAATATTGTGAAACATTATAACAATTTAAAATAATGATTTTCTAATGTAAAATATTTTAAAATGTAATTTATTCCTGTGAGGCAAAACTTTATTTTTCAGCATCATTACTCCAGTCTTCAGTGTCATTCAGACATCTTTTTATTAATTTTTTTCTTCAGAAAAGGGGTACTGACCCCAAACAAAGTTAAATGGTAGTGTATGCATAAAATACACTAGACTAGGAAATTTTGATATCTGATGGCATACTCACCTGGAAACAAAAAAGATTCATAAATAAAGCAAATACGTATTTGGATTAGTTATTAGCATTTCTAATTACCTTTGTTTATGGTATGTCCCATTAAGATAGCAAATAAACATTTGTGCATACGTGTGTGCAACTTACACTGTTTTTGTTGTTTTCTGGTTACTGGACTGTTGAGGTGTAAAGAGTACCTGAAAACCATACTTGAGTAAAAGCACAGATACCTTATAGCGAAAATTACTCTATTAAGTTGTGTAAAAGTCTTAGAGTATCTGATTTTAACAGTACTTTTTACTCATACTGAATATAGGCTCAAAGATGCATTAGTCCTCAAAACACCTAAGAGACGTGCCGGTGAAAAACAAGAAACAGTTGATTTGTAAGGACAGCAATCACGTTTATTTTCTATAATCAAAATAAAACCGAACACCTCAAAATTCCAATAATGTCAACACAACTACCTCTTAAATGTCTACAGACACGCAAGTCTCAGTGAAGCACAAGTGAAGAACATCCTTCAAAAAGTTATCTTCAATATGATGGATAAATAAAATCATGTTAAAGGGGTCATATGATGCTATTTTAAAGATCATTATTTTGTGTATTTGGTGTAACAGAATATGTTGACATGCTTTAATGTTAAAAAAACACATTATTTTTCAAATACTGTACATTATTGTAGGTCCTCTATGCCCCGCCTCTCTCAAACGCTTCGTTTTCTACAAAGCCCCCTCCTTTGACAAGCGCAGTCCGCTCTGATTGGCCAGCTGACCCAGTGCACTGTGATTGGCCGAACACCGCAAGCACGCGTCGGAAATGTTCAGCTATTGGACTGATTTCACATGTTATTCAGAGCGTGGTCACAGAAGGCGTTCCCCTAGCGTTTTCCGACGCAGCTCGAGTTCCTGAAGAGGAACTTGAAATCGCATCATATGACCCCTTTAAGTAAAATTACAAAGTCAAAGGCTTCTTGCAGTAGACGTGCTGGTTTCGGCCTCATCGCTTGCTGCAGTAATGTCCTCATCTCGTATATATAAAATACTAGCAATTCACAACTACCTGATAATGCACTCGCATTCGCATAAAGAAGCCTTGTTGACAAGTTTCGGTGAGTAAGGGCAAAATGCACAAGATACAGTACATGTAATGCCCTGTAGATGGCAATATTGCTTCTTTTGTAGCAGAAATAAACTGCTGCAGAAAAAGTTAGGGTGCCATGCAAAATGTAAGGCGTAATTGCATGACTCATTACAAATGTTGTGGAGTAAAGAGTACTCACTACAATGTAGTGAAGCAGAGAGTAAAAGTTGCTAATACCTTTGATACTCAGTAAAACTACAAAGAAGCCAACAAGATACTCAAGTCCAGTAACTAATTACATTTACTCAAATACTTTACACCACTGCTGGACTGTCAAAGCTGAACAAGAACTGTAAATCTTGGCTCGTGGCTGCAACTAATTTCTTTTCAGAACTCAATTTGCAGACTGAACACACCTCACAGACACTTTAGTATGATTTCCAGTCTGCATTCAGTACTCAGGTGTGTGTGTGAGAGCTCTGCATTTTTGGCTGTATTTCACAACTGACCGGTCATAAACACCTCCTCTAAACACAAGCCGTATAGGTAAAACTAAATTGTACATCATGGAAATTTGTTTTAAGCATTTAGAAAATTACCTTGAATATCCAGCATGAAAATGATTTTTTTTTTCTGTACATGATTCTCACTTTAACTCAAATGCATACATGTGCAGTATATATATATAACAGCAAATCTCACTTGCATTCTCATTACAATCATGTGACTGCATCACCTAACATACAGTATACAAGTCAGTTGATGTTTTAGTCATACAGAGTGTGACAACGACACGCATTCTTACTGTGCCTCAAATGCATACATGTACAGTACACATAACATCGAATCTCACACTAGAGATCCGATAACAATCAGATGACTGTGCCTCCTAAGATGTGCAAGGAAGATGATGTTTTAGTCACACATAGAGTGTGACCGCAACACACATTTACAGTTTTGATACATCATGATACATGTCCAGACCTGACTGGACACAAAGATTTCCTTACTGAACCATAAATAATATCATTAATATCAATATAAATATCAATAATATCATCATGCAACAATCACATAAGAATGAATAAATAAATTAAATGAATAAATAAGTGCGACATGTTGTGCTGCTTGGTCTGTCATGCAGAGAGCAGCAGATAATTGATGCATTTATCTTTTACAACACTACACTTTTTCCCACTGTGAATGCAACACAAATTAATTTTTATTGTAAATAAAAGATGTAATTAGCCTCTTGACAATGGCAGTGTTTCGGGGCCGTCTGACACATTTGGTGACTGTAAAACGGCACAGAAAACCTTGAGCACATGACACGCAATGTTATTTTGATGGTGGTGAGCTACTTCCCTGATCGACACAAAGCGGGGGACAAAATGTTCAGAACACTGGTAGTTTCGGTTTGAAAAGCTGCACGCAAAGTGGCAAGCACAGATGTGGGCGAGCATAATACTACTGACATATAGACTCTACATCGCTCTACAGAAACATTGCTCAATGCCTGATAGAAGTATACTTTTTAACCTTTAACTTATGTAGTGCATTTGTTTGTATGTTGCATAATGAGCATGATTAACTCAACAGCAGTCGTCTAAGTAAAGAATCCAAAACTCGACTAGTTCAAACTAGATTTTAGGTTTGATAATCTGTCCTATATGGGTTTACATTTTCCTTTCTTGACAAATCAGGAATAGCCTTGTGAACGGATTGACCCCATGTTTACATACGGCGAGACGTCTGAAAGCATCAGTGCATCCCTGATGCAGACTAAACTGTATACGGGATGCCGGTGTGGCAGCGTATCACCAGATCAAGGTTTTGTTCCCATATGATTTCCATCTGCATTTCGGGGTGTTATACGCTGGACCGACTGAAGCATATTCTAACAGATACGATGACAGCATGATTGCTGTACGAATTGTGTTTGCAGCCACATCCCTCTGTCCAACCACAAAGTTCTCAAGATAGATGGAGTTACGCACGTCGACAGACAGCAGACACATGCCTCCAACAGCTCAAACACGCCCGTAAACATCTAAGATCATCAACAGAACACAGTTTACAACTGTCATCTATCAAAACTGAACATTCACCACAACAACACTTGTAACCACGTGACTTCAAGGTGTAGTACTAAATGTTTTGTGCAATTTCACCAGCATGTACCAGGCACTGTTCCAACAAGCAACTGTTTCCCCCCCCCCCCTCTCTCTCTCTCAGATCAACCAGAGTGAAATTTCAAGAAAGTGATTAAACACTTGTCTCAGCAGTTGACTGTGAACTCAGTTTTATTGTCTGACCTCATGTGAGGGAACACTGTGTTCCAGACGATGAAGTAGGTCACACCTCGTTAAACAAAGTCCTCTATCTCCCCCTACTGGATCTCTGTGGTGCTGCATGCTTTACATCTGTCACTCATAGAACAATAAAACAAAAAGAACACATCTGACATAAAATAAAACAGAAAATTAATAATAATAATAATAATAATAATACACATTAATATAAATGTCTACTAACCTATTTTTATTGTTGAATAGAAAATTGAAAAACGTATGTGATTTAGTTTATGTTAGTTTTGTTGAGGTTATGTGATAAATCATATAAATTATTTAATTACATTAACTGCTAAATATGTGTCAATTGTATTCACATACAATTTGTTTGGTTTATTTTTGAAAATCAATTTCTTTATAGATACTTTCATCAAAGGCCTGGCTACAAAATAGCTGTTTTACATTATAAACTGTATAAACCATTTATAAAACATTTGTGGAACTGGACTTTTACTCAAAATTATTTTGAGTTGCTTGGAAAGAAATTGGTGCTTATGATCATAAAGCACTGAACTGATCCAAAATTCAGCAAATTAGCATTTTTATATATTTTTAAATTACAGTTTTAGATTTTTTTTAATTAGCTATTATTCCAGTCTACTGTTACTCAGTGTATTACGCAATCCTTAAGAAATCCATCAAATGTGCAAACTGACACTTGAGAAACCTTTCTTATTAGTACAGTTTAAAATAGTCGTGCTACTTAATGACGTGTGAAAAATCACAATACAGTGCTTTTTTAGTTCCTCATGCATTGAAAATGTATGTCATCTGCCACAATGGAAAGCTCAATTTTGTATTTAAATATGGACAAAAACTCTTTCAAACTCGTCAGTCTATTATTATTTTGAGAGATGATTATGCACTACTGTGTTGAAAGAAGAAAACGCACCAGGTCAGAGAGAGAAGTGGACAGACTAGATGCAAAACAACTAGAGGACAAGTGCATCTCACAGTCCTTTACTTTAGCTCAACTGATGTGGAAGCTATTCATTAATCTTGATTCAATATAATGCATAGAATTATGCCCATTCATAAGAGAAAATGATTCTACTATTATGTATTTGACTGTGAGGATTGCAGTGTGTGCTTAGATCATAGTGAACTATTTAAAGCTTGAAAAACACTTATAAGGAAAAGGACCTTGTCCAGGAGCTAAGAATAAATATGTGAAAAGTTATTGATCACCCTTCAGGAGCTCATATAGGGTGAAAATTGTTTGTCTAAAAATACAGAAAGACATGTATGGAACATGTTAAACAGCTTCAGAATGCAAACTGGATTTGAGAACGGTGTTTGCAAACACAACTCAGCTTTGTTACCTTGTTAATAAAGTCGTTCTGGCTTTAAAACCTCCAAGACTTCAGAGCAATTTATTCTAACCAGAAAAATTCTACAACACTGGCAGCTTCATTCACCAGTACAAACAGTACAAAACACCAGCTTCATCTCCAACAGTGAAGAGGAGACTACTGAAAATACTGCATTTTGGCAGAGTGTCATAGAAAGAGCCACATCTGACACTGACAAGTGCCAAAGAACACCTAAAGATCAAATGGCAAATCATTGCAGATGGATAATGAATCCTGAGGGTTTACAAGGTTTCGAGTAGTTCGTAAGAAGTCAATCACACCTATGAGAAGTGCTGCAGAAAGCATGAAATGAAACAAATATCTGAATACACTAATAGCCAAAAAGCTTCTGGACTGAATAGCTGTCACTGTTTGCAAGCAGAGGCTTCGTTGACAAACAGAAAGCTTGAAGAATACAGCGTTTATGTGGAATAGAAACATTATATATAGTTGGAGTCACAGCCTTGTGGGCAGCACTCACTTTGACTGCTCTGTCTGAATACAAAGGCACAGAGACAAATACACCAAAAACATTTCTAGGGCTGTCAAATCGATTAATCGTGATTAATCAAAACCAAAATAAAAGTTTGTTTACATAATATATGTGTGTGTACTGTATATATTTATATGTATAAATAAATAGACACAGATACATGTATATATTTAAGAAATATATGTAATATATATATATATATATATTTTTTTTTTTCTTTTTTTCTTAAATATACAGTATATGCATATATGTATGTGTATTTATATATACATATAAATATATACAATACACACACACACACATTTTATGTAAACACAAACTCGATTAATCATGATTACATTACCTTAGTATTACTGCACTTGGGGGCAGTCATGGCCTAATGGCTACAGAGTCAGACTTGTAACCCAAAGGTTGCGGGTTCGAGTCTCAGTACTGGCAGGAATTGTAGGTAGGGGGAGTGAATGTACTGCTCCCCAGGCGTCGCTGTGTGTGTGTACAACTTTGTACACTTTGATGGGTTAAATGCAGAGCACAAATTCCGAGTACACCTTGACAGTTTTTTCTGTGTGACAACTAGCCCCGGTAATCCTTTGTGTAGAACTTCTCTTCCACTGAATGAAAAATGCTAAAAGAACTGTCTAAAGAAAAGCGCCCTTGAATCTGGCCTGACGAGAGTGTTCCCCAAAATGACTTTTCACATACATCTGCATGGGCCAATATGCATTCAAGGGTTCATAAAAAAAAAAAATATA
>NW_015636247.1:0-591 GCF_001515625.1 Sinocyclocheilus rhinocerous
AGAGCTTTTGACCGTTTTGTTACGGTTTTGCTGGTAATTTTTCAACGGATGATTGGAAATTGCTCAATTTATTTAACCTAAACCTATACACTTTGCTGTTTACCGGTGACATAACGTTATCAAGGAGCGCGAAGATTGGCTGAAAACTAATCTAAAGTTGTTCTGATCTTTTATGGTAAACAAATATTGATAAAACTGTTCTGTGATTTCAAGAGTGACAAAAGAACCGTTCTACAACAGAAGGGAATGTCTAAGATTTCAACATTTCTGAAGGGAGCTGCTGACAGAGATGTAGGAAACGCTGAAAAAGCTCTGAAGGGAGCTGCATTTTTCACAACATTTCGCCTATATCACCATGAATCTGTTATTTGCTTTTGGAAAAATACACCTTTTTGATTTATTACAGGTATTTTAAGAAGGTTTTGACATCCTAACGCGAGTTACACCATATGAACAATATTAAATGAACAAGTAAACCTAAATATATAAATTCTGTTATAACAGAATTTATATTTTAGGCTTGTTCATATTTAATATATTATCCTTGATAACATAATTTATGTTTTAGGTTTACTTGTTCATATTTAATAT
>NW_015636248.1:0-620 GCF_001515625.1 Sinocyclocheilus rhinocerous
TCTTGTAGCTTCATCCTTAGATCCCTTTTCCATAGCCTGTCCATTTGGCTGGCGAGAGTTGCGGTTGTAAGTTCCATGCGGGGAATGGTGGTAGATTTCACTGGTGCTACTCGAGCCTTACCCATCAAGAAAGCAGAATGTACAATGCTCTGACTATTACGTAGAAGCAGGTAGGACACAACACCATAGCCGTCTTCACTGGCATCAGAGAAATTATGTAACTGAGCCGACGTGACTTCTCCAAACTCTACGGGTTTCAAACATCTTTTTGTCTCAAATTTCTCCAAGCCATGAAGATCTTCGAGCCAACTTGTCCATCTCTGTACATATTTGATGGGTATAGCACTGTCCCATCCAATCCCTTCTCTGCAGAGATCTTGAAGAATCTTTTTTGCAGAAAGAACTACTGGAGCCAAGAATCCAAGGGGATCATATATGGCACTAATCACCGCAGAGCCAAGAATGGGGATCATATATGGCACTAATCACCGCAGAAGATTCTGATCAAGAAGATCAAGCAGAACCCACCTTTAGCACACATTGCTTTCAGTTCTTTATATAGTTGAATAGCATCAGATTCTGTGGGCACAGAAGTGAGACAATCATCCACATAAAAGTGA
>NW_015636249.1:0-553 GCF_001515625.1 Sinocyclocheilus rhinocerous
CTCCACAGTCACACCATTGACGGTCAGAGGAGCATGCTGAGTGCGTACTCTCCTGAAGTCAACAGCAATCTCCTTCGTCTTCTCCACATTCAGAGAGAGATTGTTGTCACTGCACCACCCGGCCAGGCGGCTCACCTCGCTCCTGTAGTTTGTCTCATCTCTGTTGCTAATGAGACCCACTACAGTCGTGTCATCCGGAAACTTAATAAGGAGGTTGGAGTTGTGTGACGGTGTGCAGTCGTGGGTCAGCAGAGTGAAGAGGAAGGGGCTCAGCACACATCCTTGGGGGCCCCAGTGTTCAGTGTGATGGTGCTGGATGTGTTACTGCCGACCCGTACTGCCTGAGGTCTTCCAGTCAGAAAGTCCAACAGCCAGTTGCACAGCAAAGTGTTGAGCCCCAGCTGGACCAGTTTGTGAATGAGCTGTTGAGGGATGATTCTGTTGAATGCTGAACTGAAGTCTATGAACAGCATTCTGTGAGTGCTGAGTGGAGGGTAATGGCGATGGTGTCATCGGTCGAGTGGTTGGACCGATATGCAAACTGGAAGGGGTC
>NW_015636250.1:0-523 GCF_001515625.1 Sinocyclocheilus rhinocerous
TTCTAATTTGTACACGGTGGCTTGTAGCATCAGTGTTTCCCAATATGGTTGAAATGGCCCCTTTATGGGCATCATTCCTACAATTTGTTTGTGTTTTGAACACTCTTCACATGTTAATGGGCGGCTAATCGTGGTTATTTCATCATTCGCGTTTGTCATGGTTTTTAGTACAGCAACTCTAACTGATTTGGAGGGTTTTTCGCTGGGTTTTGCTCTTGTTTTAATCGGAGTTCGCTGATTTTGTTCTTCATGTCTCTGAACGGGAGCTCGGTTACGAGTTTCTCCCCGTGTTTGACTCTCAAACGCGGCAACATCATCATCGTCACTATCGCTGTTTCTATCAAAATCAAAGACTTCATCTAGCGCTGCTTGCTTAACTGCAGCCACTGGAAATCCGACATTGTCGCAGCATTCTTCAAGAGCGGATATATAATTATTGCCGGTTTGGAGTTTCAACATTGTCGCAGCATTCTTCAAAAGCGGATATATAATTATTGCCGGTTTGGAGTTTCTTTTGAAGCTC
>NW_015636251.1:0-2752 GCF_001515625.1 Sinocyclocheilus rhinocerous
AATGTAATGTCTAATATTTTAAAAACCAAAGCAGCACAAACGAAATTTTTACCGGCACAAACCAGCACAAACAAAGCACAAACAAACGAGACTATTTCTGGTGAATCTGGAGCATGTGGGGGGGCTGAGTAACCTCAGAAAAACAACATTAAATATTATTTTAATATTTTAAAAACCAAAGCAGCACAAATGATTTTTTTACGGCACAAACCAGCACAAATGGATCACAAACAAACCCAGGTATTCGGGGTAAATTTGAAGCGTGTGGGGGGCTGGTGACGTCATCGACCCTAAAATTCAATGTTTAATATTTTAAAAACTGAAGCAGCACAAACGAAAATTGTTACCGCACATACCAGCACAAACGAAGCACAAACGATTGAGACTATTTTGGGTGAGTTTGGAGCATGTGGGGGGGCTGGTGACGTCATCGCCTAAAATATAATGTTTAATATTTTAAATAACAAAGCAGCACAAATGAAATTTTTACCGGCACAAACCAGCACAAACGAAACACAAACAAACGAGACTATTTGGGGGGAATTTGGAGCATGTGGGGGGGCTGAGTGGCCTGAGAATGACCTTTAAATAAATATTTTATATCTAACAAACCAAACCAGCACAAACGGTTGAGACTATTTTTGCGACGTTTTGCGTTGGGTGGGGGGCCAACTTCACGGAGGTAAAGTGAAAGAGACCACTACAGAAAGCTGCTTGATTTACAGTAAAGTTACGTGACCAATGTGCTTCAGCTAACATTATTGACAACAATGACCGTGTTTTGGCCACAAAAATTCGTTGTGCCCGCACGTTTAAAACAGTATTACAACAACAGCAGCAGGAAACATTGCTTTTGTTAATAAATGTAAGCAAAATATGATTTAAAGTACATCTTACCTCAGGAATCTTGCTAGCAGTCTCCAGCGTGAATTTGCGGTACATGGTGCGAATCGTCTCCTCCTTATTAAAAAGGTGGTTTTGACGAGCAGTTTTGACGCGAGGGTTAATCGATTAACATAATAAAGCGATTATGGTATAAATATGATATTTTACTTATAACAATAAAGAAGTAAAATGAAATGGCACGTCGCTGTCATTACAGACTAAATGACTACAGACCGGAACCTTTTATGCGCCCTGAGATTTCACAGGAAATATGTAGGCTGCGTGCCGTGCATAGAGTCCATTGCCCGTTTCTGCAGACCAACTGCCCCTAGTGGTCGGGAGCATTTCCGTTGTGTTGTGGCCATAGACTGTATAAAAACATGGCCGTAGTGTCCATGACGTCACCCGTAGATTTCCGAAGAGCGTTTTTGAAGCTCAAAAGTGGGCGGAGGCGGCAGTCACCATCTTGGCAGCGCATCACCGCGCGTCATTCCCAGATAATCGAAAATGGGCAAAGAGGTGGGAGCAGGTTGGTGAAGCCACGACCACCTAGCTCGATGGTGGTGACTGCAGCGGCAATCCACCTGTCACTCAAGTGGCCACGCCCTTAATTATGCAGAACTTTAAGGCTTAATATAATTTAAACGGATGAGTTATAAAAAAATTCACCCCCCTCACAGTTGTCATGAAGGGCAAAATTAGCTATATAGACCAAAATAATTTTTTGAACCAGGCTGTAAACATGTTTTTTTCTGCTGTAAAGTTGGGCATTTTAACATGGGGAGTCTATGGGATTGACTCCCTTTTGGAGCCAGCCTCTAGCGGCAGTCGATGAATTACAGTTTAAGTCACTTCCTTGTTGGCTTCACGAGAGAGAGCGGGAGGTTGCCGCTTGGTTGTGGCTTAATGTCGTTGTGTTGTGAGCTTATGTTTGCTTTTTTAATGTCGTTGTGTTGTGAGCTTATGTTTGCTTTTTTAATGTCGTTGTGTTGTGAGCTTATGTTTGCTTTTTTAATGTCGTTGTGTTGTGAGCTTATGTTTGCTTTTTTAATGTCGTTGTGTTGTGAGCTTATGTTTGCTTTTTTAATTTCGTTGTCTTGTGAGCTTATATTTGTTTTTTTAATTGCGTTGTGTTGTGATCTTATGTTTGTTTATTAAATTTCGTTGTGTTGTGAGCTTTTGTTTGTTTTTTTAATTGCGTTGTGTTGTGAGCTTATGTTTGCTTTTTTAATTTTGTTGTGTTGTGCACTACTGGCCCACCGTACATAACATTATAATAAGAACACTATTATAATAAAACGCTGTGAATTTTTAGAGTTTAGTTGGTTGGTTTCTGCACGTTGTTGCATGAAGAACGTGTCCACAAAAGGAGTTCATTCAGAGCCGCACAGACACGTTCGTGCATTCAGGGCATTTTGTGCAGATAGCCTATAAATCGTAATATTAACGTTATGTTGTATAAATAACGAAGCGTGTTCTATATGAGATAAATGATGAGTTAAATCCCATTGATTAAGAACCTGCTGCATCACTCTACTGGTCATCTTCAGCGCACGCAGATCAAAACAGAAATGCAGAACATTAAAGGGGTCATATGATGTTGCTAAAAAGAACATTATTTTGTGTATTTGGTGTAATGAAATGTGTTTATGCAGTTTAAGGTTAAAAAAA
Source organism: Sinocyclocheilus rhinocerous (assembly GCF_001515625.1). Lineage (NCBI taxonomy): Eukaryota > Metazoa > Chordata > Actinopteri > Cypriniformes > Cyprinidae > Sinocyclocheilus > Sinocyclocheilus rhinocerous. Next base: position 2,557 of record NW_015636251.1, read on the forward strand.
CACATTATTTTCCACATACTGTACATTATTGTTTCTCCTTTATGCCCTGCCTTTCTGAAACGCGTAGATTTTTACAAAGCTCATCGGTCTGAAAAAGCGAGGTGAGCTGTGATTGGCCAGCTATCCAATGCGTTGTGATTGGCCGAATACCTCAACCGTGTGACGGAAATGTTACGCCCCTCACCATACTGTGATG
>NW_015636251.1:3100-3989 GCF_001515625.1 Sinocyclocheilus rhinocerous
AAAACATTATTTACCCCGTTTGTATCTGCGAGGCATCCGTTTCACATTTTCCCTGTGTGTTAGCGTAATTATGACTGTCGAATGTCTGACTTGACTCTTGGTAATGTATTTTGCCCCGCCCCCAAAACACATGATTCGACTATCAGTCGATTATATCGGCAAGATTAGAAAATTCTGATTCGACTATCAAAATCAATAGTCGGGAACACCCCTAGTAATGATCTTCGAGCCACTTCTTTATCACTCTTGCTATGAGACATGGTGCTCATGGATCATTGGAAGAAGTCGCTCTTGCAGGACGTTTTGATACCATTCTTTATTCATGGCAGTGTTTTTGGGCAGAATTATGAGAGAGCACACTCCCTTGGTTGAAAAGCAACCCCACACGTAGATGGTCTCAGGATGCTTCACTGTTGGCACAACACAGGACTCATGGTAGCGTTCACCTTTTCTTCTCCAAGCAATCGATTTTCCAGATGTCCCAAAAGTTGGAAGGCAGAGAAAATAACTTTGCACTAGTCTTCTGCTGTCCAATCCTTGTATTTCCTGCAGAATTTGCAGAATTTCTTGACATTTTTCTTGGAGAGAAGTGGTTTCTTTGCTGCCCTTCTTGACACCAGGCCGTTGTCCAAAAGTCTTGGCCTCACTGTGCGTGCAGATGCTCTCACACCAACCTGCTGCCATTCCTGAGCAAGCTCTGCACTGCTGGAGACACGATTCCTCAGGAGGAGACGGTCCTGGCACTTGCTGGACACTCTGGGACGTCCTGAAGACTTCTTCACTGCAGTCAAACCTCTCTCCTTGAAGTTCTTGATGATCCGGTAAATGGTTCTTTCAGGTGCAATAGTCTTTGTAGCAATTTCCTTGCATGTGAGGCCATTTTGATGCA
>NW_015636251.1:9782-21471 GCF_001515625.1 Sinocyclocheilus rhinocerous
ATAATAATAATATTCGGACGATTGAATGTTGTGTCGGCGTACTTGTTTATCCTAAACTGCAGTGGCCAAGTGACCGAGAGAGGAGCATGAACATTTTTAACATTGCATGGGCCATTTTATTGAACGCCATGAGAAAATTACTTATAAATCATGTAAATTATTTATTTATTTTGTAAGATGTAAAGTTTTCTGTGATGGGTCAGTGTTAGGTTGTAAAATGTATAATTATCTGTAGATAAAAAAAAACAGGAGTCTGTGTAATGTCCCCATTTAGATAGCTAAGCAAACGTGTGTGTGTGTGTGTGTGTGTTTGCATTCATGTGTATGTTTGGGTTTGCATGTATATTTGTGTTTTGCCACATATTTGTGTTTGTTTGTATGTTTGTGTGTATGCTTGTGTTGTGTTAAGACTAGCAAAATCTATGGGTGAATAAAGAAATAACAAATGTAACTAAAAGAATATAAAATGGATATTAAAATATTTAGATGATATGAATAGTAGAGATAATTTTAACATCAAATATATATATATATATATATATATATATATATATAAAATACTCGACAAAGAGCAATTCCTCTATTTCTGGGTCCCCAGAGGGGACGGGGGGTTGTGGATGATCTAGTGCGTATCACACTCACCCTCCTCTCTCGCCAGTGAGCAGCAGTGGGCGGATCGGGAGGACGAACCAACGGACTACCCACGCACCCTCTGCTCAAACGCAGGTCAGTGTTACACACACCCAGACCCCGCCTCGGACCGGCAAAGAGACGCCCGGGCCGGGTCCCTGCGTTCTTCCGCGCTGCCCCACTGCGGGTACGCCTGTAGTTCCGTTGATGCCACTTGCGCGGTGTCTGAGAGCCTGGCTAGAGCTACCCAGCCCGTCTCGATGGCTCCGTCGAACCGTCAGGCTCGGCTATGCGATTCAGTTCGCCCGGCGCCTCCCAGGTTCAGGGGCGTCCACTTTACGTCAGTGAAAGCAGCAGATGCCCCTGGCTTGCGTGCAGAGATCGCAGTGCTGCTGGCGAAGGATGCGTTAGAGCCGGTCCCTCCAGCCGATATGAAGACGGGGTTTTACAGCTCCTACTTCATTGTACCCAAGAAAGGCGGTGGGTTACGACCAATCTTGGACCTGCGTGTCTTGAACCGGGCCCTTCACCGGTTACCGTTCAAGATGTTGACGCAGGAACGCATCTTCGTGTGCATCCGTCCCCGAGATTGGTTTGCAGCGGTCGACTTGAAGGACGCGTACTTCATGTGTCGACCCTTCCGCACCACAGACCATTGCTGTGGTTCGCGTCCGAAGGACGAGCATATCAGTACGAGGTCCTGCCCTCTGGGCTGTCCCTGTTGCCCCGTGTCTTCACGTAAGTTGCGGAGGTACCCCTTGTTCCCCTGAGAGAACAGGGCATTCGCATTCTCAACTACCTCGACGATTGGCTCATACTCGCTCAGTCTCAGGATCAGTTGTGCGAGCACAGGGATTTGGTGCTTTCACACCTCAGCCTGTTGGGCCTTCGGGTCAACTGGGAAAAGAGCAAACTCTCCCCGACGCAGAGGATCTCTTTTCTCGGTATGGAGCTGGACTCGGTCAAACAGACAGCATGCCTCACGCAGGAGCGTGCTCAGTCGGTGTTGATCTGCTTGAATACATTCAAGAGCAGGATGGCCGTCCCACTGAAACAGTTTCAGAGGTTCCTGGGGCATATGACAGCTGCGGCGGCAGTCACGCTGCTGGGGCTGCTTCATATAAGACCGCTTCAGCACTGGCTCCATGGCCGAGTCCCGAGGTGGGCGTAGAAACACGGCACTCACCGGGTCCAAGTTACACCGGCCTGCCGCCAAAGCTTCACCCTGTGGTCAGACCTTGCGTTTCTTCGGGCAGCAGTGCCCCTAGAACAGGTCTTCAGGCATGTTGTGGTTCACACGGATGCCTCTACCACCGGCTGGGGGGCCACGTTCGACGGGCTTGCAGTGTCAGGGGTTTGGACGGGGCCCCAACTGCACTGGCATCAACTGCCTCGAGTTGCTGGCAGTGCACCTTGCCCTGAGCCGTCTCAAAGGACACTTACGAGGCAAGCATGTACTAGTCCGCACAGACAACACAGCGACCGTTGCGTACATCAACCGACAAGGTGGTCTGCGCTCCCGTCGCATGTCGCAACTCGCCCGCCACCTCCTCCTCTGGAGTCAGAAGTTGCTAAAAAAAAAAAAAAACTGCGACCGTTGCGTACATCACCGACAAGGTGGTCTGCGCTCCCGTCGCATGTCGCAACTGTCCCGCCACCTCCTCCTTTGGAGTCAGAAGCATTTGAGGTCGTTTCGTGCCGTTCACATTCCTGGGCTGCACAACCGGGCAGCCGACGAGCTGTCACGAGCTGCGCTCCCGGGAGAATGGAGACTCCATCCCCAGACGGTCCAGCTGATTTGGAGACGTTCACCCTTTGGCACCAAACCTCTGGAAACTTCATGTCTGGTCCCTGGACGGGACGTGGAGTTTCTTGGTGACCTACCCCAAGAGGTAGTTGACACCATCACTTCAGCGAGAGCACCGTCTACGAGACACGCCTACGCTTTGAAGTGGAACCTGTTCGTTGAGTGGTGTTCTTCTCACCGAGAAGACCCCCGAATATGCCCGATCAGAGTTGTGCTGTCCTTTTTGCAGCAAGGGTTGGAGCGAAGGCTGTCTCCCTCCACCCTCAAAGTTTATGTCGCTGCAATCGCTGCTAACCACGACCCCGTAGAAAGGAAGTCACTGGGGAAGCATGACCTGATCATCAGGTTCCTTAGGGGGGCGAGAAGGTTAAATCCTCCACGGCCACCCTCTATACCCTCTTGGGACATGACTCTAATGCTCACAGCACTATAGCAGGGCCCATTTGAGCCTTTGCAGACAGTCGAGCGGAAGTTTATGTCAATGAAAACTCTGCTCCTGCTTGCACTGGCCTCCATCAAGAGGGTAGGGGACCTGCACGCATTTTCGGTCGACGATTCATGCCTAGAGTTCGGGCCGGCCGACTCCCAGGTAACAACGGCTATGTGCCCAAGGTTCCCATTACTCCCTTCAGGGATCAGGTGGTGAGCCTGCAAGCGATGCCATGGAGAAGGCAGACCCAGCCTCCAAGCGCTGCCCTCGGAGGAGGCAGACCCAGCCCTAGCTTTGCTCTGTCCCGTCCGAGCCTTAAGGTGCTACGTAGACCGGACGCAAAGCTTCAGGACCTCAGACCAGCTCTTTGTCTGTCACGGAGGCCGGCAGAAGGGGAATGCCGTCTCTAAGCAGAGGATGGCCGACTGGATAGTGGATGCCATCACCCTGGCTTATCAGGCACAGGGTGTGCCCTGCCCGTTCAGGTTGCGAGCTCACCCAACTAGAAGTGTTGCATCCTCCTGGGCACTGGCTCGTGGCGCCTTGCTGGCAGATATCTTTAGAGCTGTGGGCTGGGCGACCCCAACACGTTCGCTAGATTCTATAGCCTTCGTGTGGAGCCGGTATCCTCCTGTGTTCTCACCTCAAACAGGTAGAAGCACTGAGAGGCCCCGGCTTCGGGTCGGCTTGCTAAAACCGCTCCAGAGAGTCCATATAGTAGACCCTGTTGAGCTCCTCCGTCCCCTCGGCAGCCAGACGTGGCGGAGCATCCGGCGCCAGGCCAGTTCCTCCGTCCCCTCGGCAGCCAGACGTGGTGGAGCGTCCGGCGCCAGGCCCTCTCTCGATGAATCCGTGAGAACCGGTAGAGGGCTGGGTTCCATATGTAGAGACCTAAGTGAATCCCATATGTGTAAAGTCCACGGTATGGCCTCAGAGCCCGCGTTTCCCCCGGCAGACTTCTGTCATTCCAAGAGCGTTACAATCACCGTAACAATTCATATGTGTATTTTCTTCCAAAACCTCCTTCAGGGAGGTTGGCGCTTCCGCAACATCCCTGTCCCAAGTGGAACGGGTACGTTTTTCCAGTGTTATCCAGTCTTACTGATTGGGTAGTGCCATAGCAGCAGTAGCTGGTCCTCTTGTGCAAGCCCTGGCCTACGCCAAAAAGTAGGGGCGCAGGTGGCTTCCACAGGACACTGGAAGGGGCAGTAGCTGTGGCCCTTTGGTAGGATCCCAATTCGTCGGTCATCCGACGTGACGTCGAGAGTGACCGACTGAAAGGGAACGTCTCGGTTACGTATGGTAACCCTCGTTCCCGAAGGAGGGAACGCATTGGTTCGTTTAGTTTACACTCAAAGTAGATTGATCTCTCTAAGCGAGATCCCAATTCGTCGGTCATCCGACGTGACGTCTCCGTTTCCTCCTTCAGGGAACGAGGGTCACCATACGTAACCGAGACGTTATTTAAACAATACATAACATAATGGTTTGTTCGAACTCCGTGAGAACAGCTGTTTAAACAGATCAACACTGTGAAATAAAACATAACCAAAGTAAAAAATTGATTAATAAATGTTAATTAATATTTAAAATAGATGTGATATTGGCTAAATGCATTTTAAACCCTGTTTGAGACGGAAATTAGATACGATTATCAAAACGAACTATTGTTCCACATCATGACTGCTTAGATCACTAAGCCATTGTAGACCATGTAAGCATACCATGATTAAAATAAGAAACTTAGTTAAAATATAAACAAGAACCGCCGGACATCAGATGAATAGGGAATCTGTTTATTTAAACATTAAAGTAATATCGCGCTTTGAGATAGATGTAGTGCATTTAAAACTTTTGCCAAACTTATCCGCTTTCTCTCTCGCAGCGGACCGAAATGACAGGAGCGGTGGGGGCTCGACACACACGGCCATGAGCACACAGGCAGAGGGGGAGTGAGATGGTGAGGGGGAGAGAGACGATTTCAAAGAAAGATTTCTTCTTTCAATTTAAACCAAGCACAATTTTGGGAAACATTTCATTTGAAGAATCGAAACCCCCCGGATGTGGGAACGGACCATAAAATCTACAAAAACATTCCTCAGGAGTTCATTTATCTCCTGACATCCTCGGTCACGTACATACATCTGAACAAACATCATATGTCTTCACCCGGAGGTCATAGGTTGACGTCGGAATTTCACATATGCCGATTTTCACATCTGGACATCTAACAGGTCACGAGGTCAACCAACGTGGGTGGTCGCTATGCGGGGGGTCACTACGTGGGTGGGCCACGTGGGGGAGGGGAAAGGTCACAAAGGTCAAAGCCATCAATCAAGGGTCATAAATCATTTTGACATAAGGTCCATCATATAGCTACTCTGGCATGTTGTCAGAACCTGTCACTTTAGGTTCGAATCTGGGGTGAAACATAAATATAATTATAATAAATATTTGAAAGTTGTGTTTTAATTGTTCTGTTCTTGTAATGTGTTGTAACATCTCTCTGACAACTGAATGAACTGTTTGTGAATATGTTATTTTGCTCATGAAAAAATTAACATTAATAAAAGACATCAAGCCACAACGCCTGGCATTTTTTACATATAAAGATTTTGTTTTAAATATATTAATTGTTCTGCTGCATTAATGTGCGATTGTGTGGTTTGTTCCCGACCCTGTCGATCAAGAGCAGATTCGGGTCTCGAAACACTTGTGAAACGCCCCGATGCTTTGATTCACCTTAGTCACGTGACATGGGTGTTTCGAAACATCTGCGCTTCGGGATCTCGACACCGTGTCGAAACATCAGTTTCGCGTCAGCCATCCCTATTGAATATTGCTTTTTCTCCTTTCTTTCTTTTTGGCTAGCTTCTTCTTACCTGCTTGTTTTCGAGATCTGTCTTCACTACGTGCTTTCAAATCTCTACCAATACTTGCACTCGTAAATCGCACTCTGTACATTGGAGTCAGCGTAACCCCAAAAATCTTCGTACAGTCCCCATATCCTCTACTAATTTATTTATCCCAACTGGGCTCTGGAACTGCCAGTCTGCTGTAAACAAAGCAGAATTTATTTCATCTGTCGCTACACATTCTAGTCTTAACCTCATGGCTCTAACTGAGACCTGGATCAAATCAGAGGACACTGCCACTCCTGCAGCCCTCTCCACTAATTTAACTTTTTCCCACACCCCTTGCCCGATTGGAAAGGGTGGAAGAACTGGTCAAAAATTTTATTGATGTTCAACAAATAAAAAACATACACTGTACAGATAAACAGATGATAAAGTTTGGGTTAATTAATAACCACAAACAACCTGGATTTTATGTTTCTAAATGAAACATGGCTAGAAGACAGCTGCAGTGCAACGGTCCTCAATGAAACAGCCCCTCCTAACTTCACTTTCATGAGTGTTTGCAGGACTGTTAGGAGAGGTGGATGGAGAGCTGTTCTATTTAAAGATGTCTATGAATGCAAGCAAGTGTCATTTGGTCAGTACTTGTCTTTTGAATATATAGGGATTGTGTTGAAAGGTGCGCCACGCATTCTGTTTATCATTATTTACAGGCCTCCAAAATACTCTCCAGCCTTTGTTGAAGAGTTCACAGAAATGCTATCAATGATTTCCTCAGAGTTTGACTGTTTTGCTATTGCAGGGGATTTTAATATTCACATAGATAATGCAGAAAACAAAACTACAAAAGAAATTATAACTGTTTTAAACACTTTTGACCTGATTCAGCATGTGCATGAACCCACACACAATCGTGGACATACTCTAGATTTAATCAAGCAGTGTTGGAGCTAAGAAGATAATTATGTGATGATTGACCATTAATGATGAACAGCTGCTGTTAACAAGCAGAATCACCGAAGAAAAGAGAAACAAGAACTACAACTGACTTCAGCCACAGCCGAAGATGAAATCAACTGAAATAAAAGACATTAAATCTCTCAAGATCTGATTTAACAACTCCACAAACAGCTTTACCAGTTTCATTCATTACTAACCAGACTGACTTTATTTCTGTCAGGTGTCTAGAGAAGCTCTTAGTGAGAATTAACAGAGGTTTAGATGTTTTATTGTTTCGTTTGAAATCACCATCAAGGAGATCAGTGTTTGCTTTTGTTGGGCTCTTGACCCTTGACGCTTTCACATTTGTTTTTCCGATTGCTAAGACAGTGTGTTTATAAAACACATTTAGTATGAGCATAAAAGCCCAGAGAAAAGGTGTGATGATATAACCATGTGCATAGTCATGTACCATAAATACATAATTATATGGCTGTTCAGTTTTTAGGTTTGTATTATTTGTCTTTGTATTTATCTTTTTTTTTTTTATTCTACAGCATGAGATCCAGCAGTGTTTCGTCAATCAGATAACGTGAAAGATTTTAAAAACACTTTGTGCATATTTAGCATGCTCTCAGGGAGGTCCTCAGGCTCCCATTGAGAGGCCAGAGGTGCAGAGCCCACAGCTCGGGCTGGGGGTGCCATATCGTTCTGTTCGCCTGAGAGAGGAAGTCTCGTCCCAGGGGAATGGGCCACGGGGCTGCTGAGAGCAGCCGAGACAATTCTGCGAACCAGTGTTGGTTCCTCCAGAGCGGGGCCACCAACAGAACCTTGTGTTTCTGTTCCCTGATTCGCCTGATTACCTGTGGGATAAGGGCGATCGGGGGAAAAGTGTAAAGGAGGAGGTTGGGCCAGTCGTGGGCCAACGCATCCCTGTCCTTCGAAAAGTAAATTGGGCAGTGAGAGTTTCCTTCTGAGACGAAGAGGTTGACCTCTGCCTTGCCGAAGATCTCCCAGATTCTCTGAACCGTCTGTGGGTGGAGCATCCACTCCCCTGAGGGGACGTTGCTCTGAGATAGCATGTCTGCTCCTCGGTTCAACCTGACCAGCACATGCGCTGCTCTTAGCGAACGCAAGTTGAGCTGAACCCATTCCAGGAGGCGCTCTACCAGAATGAAGAGGTGCTTTGAGGAGAGACCGCCCTGGCGATTTATATGTGACACCACTGTCATGCTGTCTGAGCGGACTAGCACGTGGTGTCCCCTTAGGTCAGGCGTGGGACAGAACTCGTGGTTTCAGCCAGCACTGAAGGGGCCGCATGCGAAGCAGGCCCAGCTGAAGTACCGGAGACGCAGAGGCCATGAGGCCCAACATCTTCTGAAACGCCTTGAGAGGGCGAGAGGCTCCAACTTTGAATGAGCCCGTGAGTTGCTGAATAGCCAGTGCACGATCTGGCCGACTATCTCCCTCATTTGGGCTGAGTCAAGAAATGTTCCCAGGATCGATATCCGTTGGCTGGTGGACAGCGCGCTCTTGGCAAAATTGTCCCAGGCATTCTAAGTGGCTGAGGAGGAAGGATCTGTGAGATAATAGCTCGTCCTCTGACTGGGCCAGGATGAGCCAGTCGTTGAGATAATTCAGAATGCGGATTCCCATCTGTCTCAGTGGGGAAAGAGCCACATCTATGCACTTCGAAAAAATGTGAGGAGCCAGGGACAGTCCAAAGGGAAGGACTGTGTATTGATATGCCACTCCCTCGAAGGCAAATCTCAAGAATCGCCTGTGGTGGGGGGGCTATCTGGATGTGGAAGTAGGCGTCTTTCAGATCCAGCGAAAAGAACCAGTCCCCTGGGCACACTTGCGAGAGGATCTGCTTCAATGTAATAATCCTGAACGGCCGTTTCATGAGGGCACGGTTCAGGTGCCTGAGATCGAGGATGGGCCTTAGGCCGCCATACTTTTTGGGGATGAGGAAGTAGGAAGGACATGTGCGTCCTGAACCGATGTGGAGAACACGCCGCTGAATCGCAGGGGTCTTCGAGCGAATTGAAGTGAGTAGCCTCGTTTTATTATCCCCAGAACCCATTTTGACACCCCGGGGATGGCCTGCCAGGCCTCGGCCCGCGTGGCAAGGGATTAGGTTGGTTCGAGCGACAGGCCGCCTTCCGGGGACCCAACGCTCGTGATAGGCGGATAGTAGCTGCTCGCATCACAGCCTATCTGACAAACATTTCTGGCTGGAAGAAGGACCATCACCATCAACTCAACCTTGCTAAGAAAGAACTGCTGGTGGTGTCAGCCAACCCAGCATTTCATTGCAACTTCTCCATTCAGCCTGGTTCATCAACCATAACTCCTTCCAGGACAGCCAGGAACCTTAGAGTTTTGATTAATGATCAGTTAAACTTCACAGACCATATTACTACAATGACTCGGTCCTGCAGATTTGCCTTATACAACATTAGGAAGATTAGACCCTTCCTATTAGAGCAGGCCTCACAACTCCTTTTCCAAGCTCTTGCTCTCTCCAGACTTGACTATTTTAATGCTCTCTTGGCGGGCCTTCCAGCATGTACTGTCAAGCATCTGCAACTGATCCAGAATGCAGCAGAGAGTGGTCTTCAATAAGCTTAAGAAAAGGGCGCACATCACACCTCTCTTCAACAGTTTGCACTAGCTGCCAATAGCTGCTCACATCAAATTCAAGGTACTGATGTTTGCCTACAAGACGACCACTGGCTCTGCACCGATATACCTAAACTCGCTAGTTCAGACTTACGCGCCCTCCAGAAGCTTGCGTTCTGCAAGTGAACGGCGCCTTGTGGTGCCATCTCAAAGAGGCACAAATTCACTCACACAGACTTTTTCCTGGACTGTTCCCAGCTGGTGGAATGATCTGCCTGTCTCAATCCAAGCAGCTGTTTTCAAAAAACATCTAAAGACACATATTTTCCATCAGCACCTGCCCAATTAATACTAGCACTTATCTATTCTATCCTCTTCTACTCTATTCTTTGTAATTTATGTATTAAAAGAAAAAAAAACTTTGTGTACTATGCTAGACTAACTGAGACTTGTCATGGCACTTGCATACTGTTGCCCTCTTGTTGATTTGATTGCTTCTTTTGTTCTCCTCATTGGTAAGTCGCTTTGGATAAAAGCATCTGCTAAATTATTAAATGTAAATGTAAATGTAAATGTAAATTGAGGTATGAAGTTCAACCTACTCTTTGTGTGATCACTAACTGGACATTGTTGTTTCTTGTGTAGTTCCGATTTTTGTTTTTCTTCTCTTTTCTTCTTCTCTTCTTCCTTTTTCTGTATTTCATCTAGTTTTTCTTTCTCCCATTGCATTCGTTCTAGTTTAATCTGTTCAAGCATTTCATTCTCCTTTTCCTCTCTGTCTTTTATTAGTCTTTTATATCGTTCTTCTCTCTCTCTGAATTCCTCTTCTCTTCTCTTTCTCTCTTTGTCCTGATTCTGTCGTTCTTCCTCCATCATCATCTTCATTCTCTCTTTCTCTTCTTCATGTTTCTTCATCAGTTCTTCTCTTTCTATCTTCAGTTTCTCCATCAGGATCTTCATCTTGTCTTCTTCTTCATGTTTAGACTGAAGATCTTCTTTCTCTCTTTTCTTTCTCTCTCGTACTTCTTTCAGTCTCTGATTAAATTCATCATGAACTCTCTGTTCTTTCTCTCTTCTTTTCTCATCCTCTTCTTCTCTTCTCGTCTCTTCCTCTAGTTTCTGTTTCTCCCATTCCTCTCGTTCTCTCTTCATCTCCTTGCACATCTTTTCCTCACTCTCTTCTTTCTCTTTTATTAGTATTTTATATTGTTCTTCTCTCTCCATAAACTCTTCTTCTCTTCTCTTTCTCTCTTCATCATTTCTCTCTTTCTCTTCTTTGTGTTTCTTCATCAGTTCTTCGTTTTCTTTAATTTCTCCTTTATGTTGTTCTTCTCTCTCATTAAATTCATCTTCTCTTTTCTTTCTCTCATTCTCTATTCTGTTCACCATTCTTTCCATTTCTGTTTCGTATTTGGTCTGTAGATTTTCTTTTTCTCTCTTCATATTCTCCTTTTCTTGCCTCATTTCATTTTTTAACATCTCTTGTTCTATTTTCATTTCCTCTCGTATCTGCTGCTCCTTTTCTTTCATTTCTGTTTTATATTGTTCTTCTCTTTCTCTGATTAATTCTTCTCTCCTCTTTCTCTCTTTGTCCTGATTCTGTTGTTCTTCCTCCATCATCATCTTCATTCTCTCTTTCTCGTCTTCACGTTTCTTCATCAGTTCTTCTTTCTCTTTCATTGGTGTTTTGTACTGTTCTTCTTTTTCATTAAATTCTTCTCTTTTCTTTCTCTCTTCACCATTTCTCTCTTTCTCTTCTTCATGTTGCTTCATCAGTTCTTCTTTTTTGTTCATTCCTCTTTTATATTGTTCTTCTCTCTCATTAAATTCATCTTCTCTTTTCTTTCGCTCATTCTCTATTCTGTTCATCAGTCTGTCTGTTTCTGTTTTATGTTGTTCTTCTCTCTCTCTCATGTGTTCAAAAATGTCTCTGTTATAACTCAGTTATAACAGCCAAGCAAAAACTAACTTTAATAATGTAAGGATCAAGAGCCCAACTAAAACAAACACTGTAATAATGCAATAATGGTCAATCCTCACTCAATTAATCACTTATCGCATTAACTTTAACTCTTCTTCTTCTTCTTGTATGATTTGCGGCAGCTTAGACGCTTCAAAGGCGTATTGCTGCCCTCCCCAGTTCATCTGAAGAACTCCATCTCATAGATTAAATCCTCAAATAAAGACCAGTGTGGAGTAAAAAACGTATAACAACCTTTGTTGCTTCATATTCCTTATTTTCAAGAATTGATTTTAAAGATAAAGATGAGACTCCGGATTCCAACAGATCAGAAAACATGCGGTTTCTTGCAGCACGAAGAATTTCACACTCCATTACTACATGCTTCACGGTTTCTAATTCTCCACACAAACATCTGCCATCTGGATGCTTGCCAACCC
>NW_015636251.1:21924-23468 GCF_001515625.1 Sinocyclocheilus rhinocerous
AATGCGGATTCCCATCTGTCTCAGTGGGGAAAGAGCCGCATCCATGCACTTCGTAAAAGTGCGAGGAGCTAGGGACAATCCAAAGGGAAGGACTGTGTATTGATATGCCACTCCCTCGAAGGCAAATCTCAAGAATCGCCTGTGGTGGGGGGGCTATCTGGATGTGGAAGTAGGCGTCTTTCAGATCCAGCGAAAAGAACCAGTCCCCTGGGCACACTTGCGAGAGGATCTGCTTCAATGTAATAATCCTGAACGGCCGTTTCATGAGGGCACGGTTCAGGTGCCTGAGATCGAGGATGGGCCTTAGGCCGCCATACTTTTTGGGGATGAGGAAGTAGGAAGGACATGTGCGTCCTGAACCGATGTGGAGAACACGCCGCTGAATCGCAGGGGTCTTCGAGCGAATTGAAGTGAGTAGCCTCGTTTTATTATCCCCAGAACCCATTTTGACACCCCGGGGATGGCCTGCCAGGCCTCGGCCCGCGTGGCAAGGGATTAGGTTGGTTCGAGCGACAGGCCGCCTTCCGGGGACCCAACGCTCGTGATAGGCGGATAGTAGCTGCTCGCATCACAGCCTATCTGACAAACATTTCTGGCTGGAAGAAGGACCATCACCATCAACTCAACCTTGCTAAGAAAGAACTGCTGGTGGTGTCAGCCAACCCAGCATTTCATTGCAACTTCTCCATTCAGCCTGGTTCATCAACCATAACTCCTTCCAGGACAGCCAGGAACCTTAGAGTTTTGATTAATGATCAGTTAAACTTCACAGACCATATTACTACAATGACTCGGTCCTGCAGATTTGCCTTATACAACATTAGGAAGATTAGACCCTTCCTATTAGAGCAGGCCTCACAACTCCTTTTCCAAGCTCTTGCTCTCTCCAGACTTGACTATTTTAATGCTCTCTTGGCGGGCCTTCCAGCATGTACTGTCAAGCATCTGCAACTGATCCAGAATGCAGCAGAGAGTGGTCTTCAATAAGCTTAAGAAAAGGGCGCACATCACACCTCTCTTCAACAGTTTGCACTAGCTGCCAATAGCTGCTCACATCAAATTCAAGGTACTGATGTTTGCCTACAAGACGACCACTGGCTCTGCACCGATATACCTAAACTCGCTAGTTCAGACTTACGCGCCCTCCAGAAGCTTGCGTTCTGCAAGTGAACGGCGCCTTGTGGTGCCATCTCAAAGAGGCACAAATTCACTCACACAGACTTTTTCCTGGACTGTTCCCAGCTGGTGGAATGATCTGCCTGTCTCAATCCAAGCAGCTGTTTTCAAAAAACATCTAAAGACACATATTTTCCATCAGCACCTGCCCAATTAATACTAGCACTTATCTATTCTATCCTCTTCTACTCTATTCTTTGTAATTTATGTATTAAAAGAAAAAAAAACTTTGTGTACTATGCTAGACTAACTGAGACTTGTCATGGCACTTGCATACTGTTGCCCTCTTGTTGATTTGATTGCTTCTTTTGTTCTCCTCATTGGTAAGTCGCTTTGGATAAAAGCATCTGCTAAATTATTAAATGTAA
>NW_015636252.1:0-260 GCF_001515625.1 Sinocyclocheilus rhinocerous
TGAGTTGTGCCCCCTCAGGGGCCACACCCACAACTTCTACAGCTCCGTGCGGGGGTGGATGATCGTACCCTCCGCCTGTGAGAGGAGATCTGTCCTGACGGGAATCTCCCATGGAGCGCCGTCGAGGAGAGAAATCAGGTCCGAGAACCATACTCGGCCCGGCCAGAACGGGGCTACTAGCAGAAGACGGACCCCATCCCGGCGCACTCTCTCCAGAACTCCCGGGAGCAGAGCGATCGGGGGAAAGGCGTACAGACGAA
>NW_015636252.1:394-525 GCF_001515625.1 Sinocyclocheilus rhinocerous
CAGGTCCACCTGGGCCTGGCCAAAAACTCTCCATATCTGCTTCACCACCATGGGGTGAACCATCCATTCCCCGGGCCTCAGCCCCTGCCTCGGCCCCTGCCTCGACAGGATGTCTGCTCCCAAATTGAGAT
>NW_015636253.1:0-198 GCF_001515625.1 Sinocyclocheilus rhinocerous
GATTTCTTTCTCAGCTGTTTACATTCATTTAAAACATAACCGACTCCGTTTACGAGAATGATCGCCGAGACGGATACTATTGACATAATTCTGTGTGTATGTGTCTGTTCAAACATGAGGAGATGCGAAAGACGAATCAACTACGGCTTCAAAACGTCTTTCTTTTTTTTCTTTGCAGGCTTTCGGCATAACCGGAGA
>NW_015636253.1:369-548 GCF_001515625.1 Sinocyclocheilus rhinocerous
TAATTTCATAATTTTATGACAATTCAAATGATGGTAGTCGTAGTCATAGGGCTTCTATATCCATACACGAAATCGGTTCATTACAGACACTGTAAATGAGCTTGTGCAGCTTGTGCACTGTGTTAAGAATTAAGGCAGGAGGGTGCCCTGCTTTAAAGCCAGCGAGCACTGCTGCGGTC
>NW_015636254.1:0-135 GCF_001515625.1 Sinocyclocheilus rhinocerous
AACAGTAAAGTGTGTTCAGCTGAATTAAATTTCCGTTTTGTCAAATTCGTATAAAAAAAGGTTAGTACACCGCGGCAGCCCTCATGTGAAGACCGAAGAGTGTAAAGACCATCGACTCTACCGTGCGACTCCACA
>NW_015636254.1:398-527 GCF_001515625.1 Sinocyclocheilus rhinocerous
CTACTTTCTTTTTTTTTCTATTGCTGGAATTGTCAGTCTGCAGTAAACAAAGCAGATTTGATTACATCTATTACTAGTCATTCAAAACCTCATGGCCCTGACAGAGACGTGGATCAAACCAGAGGACAC
>NW_015636255.1:0-1621 GCF_001515625.1 Sinocyclocheilus rhinocerous
TTTCAGAAATTGGTAAGCATAAAAGACTTCTTTTCAAAAACATTTCTAAAAAATCAGAATTTTGATCATTAGTGTATGTTTGGGGTTAACTTGCTAGCCATATGGTTCAATGTGCCTTGGAGATGTTGTCCGACAGGAGGTTTGCTCAGACTCTGGGTCTGGGATGCAGCAGGCCATCAAGCACGGAAGAATCTAGAAATATAACAAGCAATTTGTCACAGAGCCAACAATATTCAAATATACAATGCCAGTTTTATCACAAGGAACCAAGCTAGAGCACAGGTGAAATGTAGAAAAGAGAAAGAATATGTATTTAATAAATATCCTGAATATGAATTCAATAAAAATGAAAAAGTTTTTAACAAAATTAGTTTACCATTAGACGAGATCAAAATGCGTTTGAACTGTACCCAGCGCTGATGTAATGACGTCACCGATTAACTGTAACGTTAGTGTATATTTAGGTTAAATTAAAAAACGCCTATATCCAATCACCCATTGAAAAATTACCAGCAAAACTTTTACAGAACGGTCAAAGCCTCTCATCTACACATAAATATGTTATTAAAATCCCAAACTTTCATAAAGAGCTCAGTCTATGGAGTTAGCATACCTCCTCTGAAAATGGTTAACATGCTAACGGACTTGTTCGAAGACACTAACCATTTCTATGAAGTAAATTCAACAGAAGCGGGTCAAATACAAGCAAGAGAAGTGTCAGAAACAGTTGCATATGATATTTGTGCGATTTCATGGACTAAACTTACCGAAAGCACTGAAAACAGCAGCAAGAGATGGAGCGTGCAGCTTTTCAGTGTTGTCAGTCGCCCCGTTTCCATGGCAACTCCCTCCGCTCCAGTGTTAGATTGCTCCAAAGTTCAGCAATCGCTCATTAAAACCTTATAGACTTGTTCGGCATTGCTGGGAACACCCACAAAAACGTCATAACCGTTTATGCCGAGGGGGAAAACAAACCATTCGAATTAATGCGCGGAGACCATCGGCGCTTGATCTTTATTTTTGTGATGATTTCGATTGATTTTTGCTTGGTGCAATGCCGAAAAGTTGCTGTGTGGCATTCTGTACCTCTAATAAGTTAAAAAACCTGATCTGACGATGTATATGACTGATACACTGCAATGATCTGTCGTTAGTCCCGTCCCCCTGCACTGCAACCCAGGGCTGCATTCAGCCCTGACAAAACGGTGCCAAACGTTGTTTAAAAAGAAACGGTGGTGCGTTGAACACCCTGTTCTGATGACGCAAGAGTTGCAACTATGGCAGCTGAGAAGGCCATTCTTTGTGTTCTTTTTTAAGAATTTTCGGAGCCTGATGAAATCGGTATAAATACGTGTTTAATACTGCAAAATACGCTCGATGTTACAGTCACTGCCCTTACCTTCCAGAATAAAAGAGAACACCCCAATCGAGTGAAGGGATTTGTGGAAACTGTGGTTCCTAATTATTGTGATCAACATTTGCCTCGCATTTCAGGATGAAAAGACAAACATTTCAGGTGAAGGATAATCCACTTCTTACCTCCGAGACTGTGTTATGATCTATATGACCTTATAGAACTTAAAGAAGTTCCAGATCTATACATGTGCTCTTATTATTTCAG
>NW_015636256.1:0-138 GCF_001515625.1 Sinocyclocheilus rhinocerous
CTAGTCTATGGTAACTGTACAGCGACGGGCAGGACATCCAAACGCTCGCCTATCATTCATTGACCTCTCAAACATGGCTTATCATCTGAAATATGTAAGTATTAGCAACTTTACATGGCTGCTCAATCTAATGTTAAC
>NW_015636256.1:399-559 GCF_001515625.1 Sinocyclocheilus rhinocerous
AATGAAAGCAAACATGATGCGCTTTCTGCCGTCCGTCTCGGTCTGAACTTGAGTGCGAAACTCTGTGTACAGGCTATCTTTGCCTTACATGCATTAAAAATATATCTAGAGAGAATGAAATGTCTACTTTCAAATGAACCAATTCAAATGGAAAACAAAT
>NW_015636257.1:0-835 GCF_001515625.1 Sinocyclocheilus rhinocerous
GAAGCACTTACAGGCAGCGCTTATTGGTGATTTTAAAGAATAAAAGATTCTGTGCAAAATGTGAATTTTTGGGGGTTGAATAATTTTGAACATGAATGTTTAGAGCCAATTTGAATTTCATCATGATTCATCAATGTTCCATTCTCAGAATCACTCAAAAGTGTATTAACACACTTTCTCTAATACTTTACTGAGGCCTTTGTTGAATTGTTTTCATAACATTTTGTTCTCCGCAGCAAAATGCCTTGAAGGTCATAATAATTTTGATTGCAACTACTATAACCTTCTTCATTGATACTGCAGTCTGAAAGTCTACAGAAATACTAAAATAAATAAATAAATACATACATGTATTACACCATTAGGATATTAACATTTCCAATCACCTCAAAAAATCAATCTGTTTGTCAATATTTTATAAATGTATCTACACCAACACACCAATTTCACATTACTGACCCATTCCTTGTGACACAGCATCAGTTTACAGACCAGCTGGAGCTTTACATTGATTCATGTTTAGATTAACCAAATTCAGACCTGAGTATCTGCAGTGTCTGTGAATTTCTCAGCAGACTGGAGATTTCTGTCACTCCAGAGTCTGCTATTTGATTCCTGCTCAGATCCAGCTCTCTGAGGTTTGAAGGGTTTGAATTTAGAGCTGCAGCCAGAACATGACAAGCTCCTTCTGTGATACAGTTGTTCTTCAGACTGCATAAAGAGAAAACACTTCAGTTTTAATCTGAATATTTACCAGTATGTTTCAGCTGACAGTTGACAAAGAATATTTACCAGTATGTTTTAGCTGACAGTTGACAAATACTGGTGATGATGA
>NW_015636258.1:0-279 GCF_001515625.1 Sinocyclocheilus rhinocerous
TAGCCGATTCTTGAAGATGGCTAAGGACTCAGCTGCTCGGATTGCCATTCCACCAGGAGGGAACTTTTAATTTAAAAGTCCGTAAAAGTGATTTTGTGCTTCTTTGGGATGGCACAATAAAGCAACGTTCACTTGCAGAACGCAAGCTTCTAGAGGGCACATAAGTTTGAAGTAATGAATTTAGGTAAAGGGGTGCAGAGCCAGTGGTGGTTTTGTAGGTAAACATCAATGTCTTGAATTTTATGCGAGCAGCTATTGGTAGCCAGTGCAAACTGATAA
>NW_015636258.1:415-1516 GCF_001515625.1 Sinocyclocheilus rhinocerous
TGGCTGGAAGTCCTGCCAAGAGAGCATTGTAATAGTCCAGCCTGGATAGAACAAGAGCTTGAACAGGGAGTTGTGAAGCATGTTCCGATAGAAAGGGCCTGATCTTCTTGATGTTGAATAAAGCAAATCTGCAGGACCGGGCAGTTTTAGCAATGTGGTCAGAAAAAGTAAGCTGATCATCAATCATAACTCCAAGGTTTCTGGCTGTTTTTAAAGGAGTTATGGTTGATGTTGAAATTGTGATGAAACGATGGGTTTGCTGGAACCACAAGCAGTTCTGTCTTGGCAAGGTTGAGTTGAAGGTGATGGCCTTTCATCCAGCAAGACATGTCTGTTAGGCAAGTTAAGATGTGAGCAGCTATCGTCGGATCATCAGGATGGAATGAGAGGTAGAGTTGAGTGTCATCAGCATAGCAGTGGTATGAAAAGCCATGTTTCTGAATGACAGAACCTAATGATGCCATGCAGACAGAGAAGATAAGTGGTCCAAGAACTGAGCCCTGAGGCACCCCAGTAGTTAGATGTTGCGACTTGGACACCTCACCTCTCCAAAATACCTTGAAGGACCTATCTGAGAGGTAAAAGATACTTTGAAGGACCTATCTGATAGGTAAGACTCAAACCACTGGAGTGCGGTTCCTGAGATGCCCTTTGCCAGTAGGGTTGACAGGAGGATCTGGTGGTTAACCGTGTCAAAAGCTGCGGACAGATCCAGCAAGAGAAGTATTGAAGATCTGGAATCCGCTCTTGCCAGTCTTAGGGCTTCAACAACTTAGAGCAAGGCAGTCTCGGTTGAATGTCCACTTCTGAAACCAGACTGGTTGCTGTCAAGGAGGTTGTTCTGTGTGAGAAAGGCAGAGACTTGGTTGAACACAGCTCGTTCAAGTGTTTTTGCAATGAAAGGAAGAAGGGAAACCGGTCTGTAGTTATCTAAAAGAGATGGGTTAAGGGCGGGTTTCTTAAGTAGTGGGGTTATACAAGCCTGTCTAAATGTTGAGGGAAAAACACCAGTGTAAAGGGATATGTTAATGATGTGAGTGAGTGCTGGTACAACTACAGGATAAATGGCTTGAAGGAGATGAGATGGAATAGGATCAAGCG
>NW_015636259.1:0-232 GCF_001515625.1 Sinocyclocheilus rhinocerous
AGTCCAAAGCGCTAACCATTACACCATGGAACCTTTGAGGAGCAGCCTTTGCTCACAGGGACACATAGACTAAATCACTTACAGGCTCGCCAACAGCACCACCACCAAAGTTTTTCTTTTTTTCTTTTCCTGCAGCAAGAAAGCACACAGGTTCCACCAAGATTTGAACTCGGATCGCTGTATTCAAAGCCCAGAGCGCTAACCAGTACACCATTGAACCAACACGGCTTCG
>NW_015636259.1:388-519 GCF_001515625.1 Sinocyclocheilus rhinocerous
TGGTGGCATCTGCCGAAACCCGGGATCTAACCAGGGACCTTTAGATTTTCAGTCTAACGCTCTAAACGCTCTACTTTTTTGGTCAGAACTGCACACTGTTTAGACAGCGGGTATGTCCGTGAGACCACCTG
>NW_015636260.1:0-548 GCF_001515625.1 Sinocyclocheilus rhinocerous
GTGGAGTTAATGATAATGCGCTACACCTGCACCACTCACCGGTCTTGAGTCCCACGGAGGAGCTCTGGAAGGATAAAAGGAGGAGTGAGTCCATAACAGTGTTAAACATGTCACTTCCTGTTGCCAGCAGGTGGCGCTATGACTATAACTGAATTTGGGCATGGGTATTTTTTCAGGACAGAACACCTATCAAACCTGTGAAGTTTGGGGCAGATCGGACATTGCTTGCCTGAGTTACAGCAACTTCCTGTTTTAATGGTGTAACATCAAACTTTGTCAGGCCGCCAGGGACACGCCACTTGTGAATTTAACGTCACAAAGGCCTTATGATGAACCTCACCAAATTTACTCAAGATCTTCGAAATTTAACGTCACAAAGGCCTTATGATGAACCTCACCAAATTTGAAGATGATCCGATGAAAACTGTAGGAGGAGTTCGTCAAAGTACGAGGCCTGGAAATGGCAAAAACTGCACAATTATCATACAGGAAATTCAAAATACCGTACTTCATGTTGGGTTTTGGATTTTGTACCAAGATACTTTTTT
>NW_015636261.1:0-668 GCF_001515625.1 Sinocyclocheilus rhinocerous
CTTCTTGGATATTACTGTCAGCTTTCGACTTGATATATATATATATGACTGTCAGCTTTCGACTTGATATATATATATATATATGAAGAGTTTGGTTCCAAAACGCGATAAACACTTTTTTTTTTTTTTTTTTGGTTTATGCATGAATAAAACCTCAATAAACATGATTTGCAATAATCTTTGTGCCCTCAGGTTCTCTCAATTTTACTATGAAATTCAAACAACAAATGTCATTTTGTTACTCTTTATTGTGGCCCCTTAGAACAAAATTTGGTGCATTTTTCAAAAATATATACAGGATTTATTTTGTAAACAGTAACTGACAAGCTACGCAATTTCGCATTCATAATCGCAGATGAATCACCTTTGATTATGAACGCAATATTGTGTAGCTTGTCAGTGATCTACGGCTCTGTGTATTAAATGCTGCTCCATCTGAAAGCATGTGATGGAGATTTACTACTAATCACAGAACCATCTTTACTGACGAGATGCGCGTGACAATCGCATGCTATTTATCGTGCAGACCTAAAAAAATTAATAATTTTGAGGGCATTGATGAACCTGTGGTGGTTTCTGCGGTGGGGAAGAAACGTAAGCTATTAATAAGATTAGTATTGACCAAGTTCAGAGGCTGTCATATGTGGATCAACTTACTTTGTTGTGTA
>NW_015636261.1:1560-1767 GCF_001515625.1 Sinocyclocheilus rhinocerous
GCCAGTTGCACAAGCATCAGTTACACAAGCATATTATGCCTAATATTATAATGAGCAGCATTATTGGGGAGCGGAGCTCGCGCAGTCGGCTCTCGGGGGGCTGATTGTGCTTTTCCCGCTGTTAAGTGCTCCGCTCTCGCTAAGCACGCTCCGAGGAGTGCAGAGGCAACGCGTATATTACATCATTTCGGTTTTTGATGTGAATCT
>NW_015636262.1:0-106 GCF_001515625.1 Sinocyclocheilus rhinocerous
TAAATACATGTAAATATTTTCAATATATATACTGTATGTGTGTGTGCGTATTTATATATGCATAATAAATATACACAGTACACACACATATAGTAAACAAAAACGT
>NW_015636262.1:2877-14236 GCF_001515625.1 Sinocyclocheilus rhinocerous
CACACACACACACACACACACACTTTCTCTCTCTCTCTCTCTCTCTCTCACACACACCTTGTCTTTGACCCATTCTCCATTGTTTTGGTCCATCAGTGCTGTCAGCGTGTCGATGGTGGTGATGTTCCAGGTCCTGATCTCCTCCACCGTGGCCTGTCGTGAAACAGAGGCGAGCAGCTGCAGCACGCTGTCGGACAGACCGGCGGGATACACCTGGAACACAGCGTTCATCAGCGTTACACAGCGACGCTCGCCAGACCACACGCGGCAGAGATGCACGTCTCGCTCACCTGCTTCAGCTTGCTCAGAATGATTCTCTGGTAATCGTTGTCATCCACTTTCTCCGTGACCGCCGCCAGGTTATCTCTGAGGACCCTCACGGCCAGACAGGCGTCAAACTGGGCCGCGGTGTAGCCGAAGGGGAACGAGGCGTCTGCGACCGTGGCTTCGGTGATGTTGCCCGCAGTGCAGTCTGACCGACACAAACATCAACACCATCAAACAATCCTGTAACAGCTACACTCCTCTTCATGTCACAGAGTTTCACTGTTACAAGTCAGCTATTATTAGCGGCCAGTTTAGGCTTCCTGGTTTTCCTATTATTATTATTACTCTACTAATAATCAAAAGGAGCATCATGCTATATTTTCCTATGATTGTCTGAGCTCCATATGCCTTAGCAAGGGTTTATCCACAGTTATTTATATACATAAAATCTTGGATTTTCAAAACCGTTTGCCTGTTAAATGCCAATGAAATACCAAAACTGATGGTGTAGATGGCAGGCTTTATCTTTGCAATGATTTGATCTGTTAAAACCAAACTTGAAACCAATCATCATCTTCATGCTCTTAAAGTATATACCAAATATCAAGCCGGCATAACCTACTGGTCAAAAGTTATATGCAATAACGTATCCATTTCTGATTGGCTCCATCAATGCTGCTTGCAGCTATTATTCTTTAAGTATATAATGTAGTA
The DNA here is from genome assembly GCF_001515625.1 of Sinocyclocheilus rhinocerous. NCBI lineage: Eukaryota > Metazoa > Chordata > Actinopteri > Cypriniformes > Cyprinidae > Sinocyclocheilus > Sinocyclocheilus rhinocerous. The sequence goes on from NW_015636262.1 coordinate 3,859, forward strand.
TCAATTTAATTACACGTAATATCTTAATTATAAAGTGTACAGCTTGCAGTATATTACAGTATTTTGCAATCGCTAGGACACATTTCTCAATACTTAGGTCACTTTTTCAGAACAGTAGAGAATTATAAGCAGTATAGATTAGGGGTTGCACCGACTAATTGACTGGTCGACTTCAATGCTCTGCCATGACGCTTTAAGCTTGACGTCGACTAGTCGCTGGTCCTATAGAGGGTGCAACAGGATAAGAAATCTTTGAAGGACTTCCACATTTATGCTTCGTTTCCAAACAGTTCAAATGACAAATAAATGCATACTCTGAAAGCGGTCCACAAGACATGTGTGATTATATTACTGGATGCTCGAAATTGAACGGGAGAATGCACGTTTTAAACAGCTTATTGTACAGGTAAATTAATCGCCGTTCTAATCTAATGGCTGCTGCACTGTAACGCACACACATAGGCTACAGACAGTAGCTCGTACATCACGCGCACAGAATCATTCAGCGTGGAAATGTATTGTCAACACTGTTCTGTGATTTCTCAATAAAATAGCTTAGAAACTGAAAAGTTCAAGCATACATTTCTTAATAACTAAATCCCACAGCTTCACTATTAGTAGAGAGACGCTGCCAGGTAGAATTAATTCACACACGCAATCGCTCTCACTAATGCATTCATATGAATGTAATCTTTACTGTGCTACTTTATCTGTATCTGATTTAGAACGAGCAGAAATCTGTGAGAAACATAACGACCCAAAGACAAAAGAACTGATAAAAAAGCTGTTACAATTACGATTAATTTGCCCCGCAATAATTACCGCAAAACTGACGCGCTGCGAGGATAACAAAAGATCAGGCTATTTACTCCTCAATTAAAATGTTTTTAAACAAGGTCTTTTAAAACAGGTCTATTAGGCTATACAATGAATTATAGTCCTATAATTAAAATATTAACACTGCAGTCATCAATAAAAATCAATGAAATAAAAAGCTTTTATTTCAAGCACCGACTTTCAAAAACAACCTGTTTAACACAAAATAACAATTTCAGATAAACATCATTTACTATTTTTTAAACCGCAGGCCGTTCCCCACAATGTCAAAAATTTCAGGTTTTACTATCCTTGTGGGGAAATTTGGTCCCCTCACTGTAGCATAAACAAGTACACACACACACACACACACAAACACACACAAACAAACAAACCACTCACTCACTCACTCACTCACTCACTCACTCACTCACACACACACACACACACACAGACACAGGTACACACACACACACACAGGTTTGTTTTTGTGAAAAGTGGGGACATCCCGTAGGCGTAATGGTTTTTCTACTGTACAGACCGTATATTCTATTGTCCTACACCAACCCTACCCCTAAACCTATCCCTCACAGGAAACTTTGTGCTATTTCAGATTTTCAATACACTCCATTCTGTGTGATTTATAAGCGTTTTGAAAAGTGGGGACATGGGGTAATGTCCTGAAAAGTCACCTTCTCCTTGTAATACCTATGTCATACCCTTGTCATTATACAAATTTATGTCCTCATTTGTCACAAAAACGCGCGCGCACACACACACACACACACACACTAACAAACACACACACACACACAAACAAACACACAAACAAACACACAAACAAACACACACACACAAAGAAAACAAGTAGATGGAATAGAAAAAGAATAATTCTTACAATGATCAATGTTCACCCCAAAAATGACAATTCTTTCATTTAGTCATCCTCATGTACCTTCCAAACTCGTATGACCGACTCTCTTCTGTTAAAAGATATTTTGAAGAATGTTGATAACCAAACTGTTTTTAGTTACCATTGACTTCCATTGTATGGACAAAAAAAAAAAACCAGGCTTTTCTCAGAAAAGATGTTCCTTTATTTAATTATTTATTTTTGCACAGAAGAAACTCATACAGGTTTGGAATAAGATGAGGGTGGAAAAATGACAGAATGATAATTTTTAGGTTAACTGTCCCTTTAAGAAATCTGAAACTATTACTTTATGCAACCTACAATGATATTATCATGCAACAGAAAATTATAATCTACAGTACTGAGGATAGATGATTGTTTAGTACTTTTAAAACATAGCAACCACTGCAATTTAATCATGATCCAAACAAAGATGCTGCATACATTCAACATGAGCAGTTTTTAATCTAAATTAGATTGTATAATTTCGAAATTTGAAGCAAAAACAGAATGGTTTGACTTCAGTTTTGTGAAACTATACATAAAAAATATCTGCATGAAACAGAAACAGCAGACGAGCTGAACGAGACGCAGATTCACTCTCTGCCAGCAGGTGGCGCTTAAAGCGTTTCCTTGGTTTCCTTGGCGCTTATGAACTTTAATATGCATTATACAGAGGTAAGATGAAAAGAAAAAATACCATCTACACTTTTCTAAAGGCAGTAAGTTCCCCTCAGACATACATTCACATAAACTCCTACCCCTAACAACCGGCTCACGGTTAATTGTTACATCCCTAAAAACTAAACTGAAATTCATAGCAAATTTGAAAACGATATTAAAATAAAACGAATTAAAAAATTCCAAACTGTAATGACCTTGCTAGTTAGCCGTTATGCTTTCTCCAACAGTAAGTAATACAGACCCTCTCATCTCCCAATAGTAAGACCCTCTCTGAGCAGCAGGTGTGGAGCAGGGTTTGTGTGCTGTTCCTGTCCTGTCCTCCTGTGTTTCCCATCTAATTTGAGCCTGTGTTGTGTGTGTTTTCTGTGCAGGTGGTATCACGCGTCTCTGTCCCGCAGTCAGGCGGAAAACATGCTGATGAGAGTCCCGCGTGACGGTGCTTTCCTCGTTAGGAAGAGAACAGAAGTCAACTCTTTCGCCATTTCCTTCCGGTGAGATCCAGGCTCCCGCTCTCATGTTGTATTGTGTGCTCGTCTCCGCAGCTCTTCTCACTCTCGTCTGTCTCTCTCAGGGCGGAGGGCAAGATAAAGCACTGCCGCGTGCAGCAGGAGGGACAGACGGTGGTTTTGGGCACCTCAGAGTTTGACAGTTTAGTAGATTTAATCAGTTACTACGAGAAACATCCACTGTACCGTAAGATGAAGCTACGCTACCCCATCAACGAGGAAACACTGGAGAAGATTGGCACTGCTGTGAGTGATCTGCACAACTGACCTGTTACATCCGTGCTTAACTCTTTCCCCGCCAGCATTTTTGAAAAAAGTTGCCAGCCACCGCCAGAGATTTTGATGATTTTCACAAAAATTTGATGGCCTCCAGTATATTTTGCTGTATGAATATTTGAATATGCAATACACCAAAATAAAGATCAGAGCCTCTACTTTTAACAAAAAAATCTGTTTTATTCTAGCTTAAAGCATTCTTTTTTTTATCAACACTTGAATTATAGGTAGGTTTCATGAAAATGCATAATTTTGAGCAAAAAGATAAAGATAAAAATCACATTTTTATCAAAGATTACAACTGGATAATATTCAGTACGATTATCAAAGCATAAATCCAGTAAATCGCTTCCATCAATACCGCCAAAGCTTGCAAAGACATATACCACTTCCTGGATCAACATTTTACTCCGTAACATTATGCAGTTTTCATTTATATGCTGTCTCCCTCAAAACTGAATTCTGTCTTTCAGAAAACGAGATATTTTAAAACGAGACATAAGAGTCTTGTAAACCAAACCATTGACTTCCTTTGTAGGGACAAAAAAGTACACATTTCTCAAAATATCTTTTATGTTCCTCCGAAGAAAGAAAGTCGTGCAGTTTTGGCGCGAAATGAGAACAGAATGACAGAATTTTGGGTGAACTGTCTCTTTAAGGATGCACCAGTATGGAATTTCTAGACTAATAAACAAAGGGAACTAATTAGATGATTAATTCAAAGCACTCACTGGTGAACAACTGTAGCATGTAGAAACTTAAAATCTGGACTTGCAATACATGTAGCAGATCTGACGGCATGCATACTGAAATCTTGATTTGTCTCGCTGTGATTGGTTCAGTTTGATTGCTGTTAAAATACTTTACTTCCTTCAGCTGTTTGTTGTGATTGGTGCGTATGAGTTTCTCAGAATGCGGTTAGTTTATACACTGAACAAAATTATAAACGCAACACTTTTGTTTTTGCCCCCATTTTTCATGAGCTTAACTCAAAGATCTAAGACTTTTTCTATGTACACAAAAGGCCAATTTCTCTCAAATATTGTTCACAAATCTGTCTAAATCTGTGTTAGTGAGCACTTCTCCTTTGCCAAGACAATCCATCCACCTCACAGGTGTGGCATATCAAGAAGCTGATTAGACAGCATGATTATTGCACAGGTGTGCCTTAGGCTGCCCACAATAAAAGGCCACTCTAAAATGTGCAGTTTTATCACACAGCACAATGACACAGATGTCGCAAGTTTTGAGGGAGCATGCAATTGGCATGCTGACTGCAGGAATGTCCACCAGAGCTGTTGCCCGTGAAATGAATGTTTTTATAGTTATCGCTCTTGGTGTGAACGGGGCTTAAGGCACACCTGTGCAATAATCATGCTGTCTAATCAGCATCTTGATATGCCAGACCTGTGAGGTGGATGGATTATCTCGGCAAAGGAGAAGTGCTCACTAACACAGATTTAGATAGATTTGTGAACAATATTTGAGAGAAATAGGCCTTTTGTGTACATAGAAAAAGTCTTAGATCTTTGAGTTCAGCTCATGAAAAATGGGGGCAAAAACAAAAGTGTTGCGTTTATAATTTTGTTCAGTGTAATTAGCCTCTAGAGAACAAGTGTATGCCTCAGACTGCACACAGAAATTGATCCGCTCTGGCTGAGATCCCCACAGCTCTAATGCGATTGGCTGGTTTTACGCAGTTTCCGGGAGTCACAGGGTACAGGTGGAAATCAAAAATCTTCTGAAGAAAGATGTTGAAGATAACTTCTAAGAATTCGTCCCTAAATATAGCTTGAAAAAATTAAGTTCTTGAATATTTTCTTTAGAAAATAAGGTGCCAATTCTCACTGTTAACTAGTTGCTTATTAGCATGCATATTACTATCATATTGGCTGTTTATTAGTACTTATAAAGCACATATTAATGCCTTACTCTGCAAAACCACCCCATACCTAAACTTGAAAATTCAGTCATTAATTACTCACCCTCGTGTCGTTCCAAACCCGTAAGACCTTCGTTCATCTTCAGAACACAAATTAAGATATTTTTGATGAAATCCGAGAGCTCTCTGACCCTCTGTAGAGAGCAATGCAACTGAAATGCGTTGATTACGTTCTGGGGAAAGCGCGCGCATGCATTGTGATACTCTCTAAAAGAATTGTTGAATAAAGTCGTTATTTTTGTTTTCTTTACGGTTGAACCACTGATGTCACATGGACTATTTAACCGATGTCCTTACTATGTTTCTGGACCTTGATCGTGGTAGTTACCTTGCTGTCTATGGGAGGGTCAGAGAGCTCTCGGAGTGCATCAAAAATATCTTAATTTGTGTTCTGAAGATGAACGAAGGTCTTACGGGTTTGGATCGACATGAGGGCGAGTAATTAATGACTGAATTTTAACCCTTTAACAACTACCTCACTAGCTATTAATAAGCAGCAAGTTAGGAGTTTGAGGCAAAAGTCATAGTTAATAGTGAGAATTGGTCCCTGAAAATAATCGTGCTGAAAGAATAAATTTATGCTGTAACAATTACAAACTGAAAAACAAGGTCTCTATTTGACATTTTCATAGAGTTGTTACTGAATCTCAAATCCAAAAAGTTACGTCATTCATAATCATGACCGTTAACTGTGTTCATGATTGATAATTTGTGTGACTTCAGAGCACTTGTGCACATAGTAATATTATATGAAGTTAGTGTTTTGTTGTAATGCTTAATAAAAAAAAAAGAAAAGAAAAAGTGATACATCCCAATGAATTTAAGTACCTTACTTTTGGGATTTAAGACAAGTTTGAGGTTATCCCAACTTTAAGAAATTATTTATGATGTTTTTTAAGAACGTTCTTTTCAAGAATTTGAATTTTTTACGTTTTGTCTAAATAGTAACAAAAAAAGATAAGAACATTAAGCATATTTTGGACTACAATATAGAAAAAAAAAAAATAAGAAAATGACAATTAAGAATAATTTTATTCGTAATGTTTTGTGAATCTGGCCTCAGCCAGTGCTTGAATTTATTTTGAGAGATCCTTGAGCACATCTGTACATCCTAGAAATAATTGATATTTTTGTTTAAGTGTGAGAGAAGTGACTCTTTTACTTTACAGTCTTTCTTGGAAACTGCTGTTCGATTATTTGAAAGAACTAGCAGGTTTTGCACTAGATCTGTGTATTATTGTGGTTTTGGTTTACAAATGTACCTATTAATTGTTCGTTAGACCTTACTGTCAAGCTGTTTTTGAGTGAAAGCTCTTTCTCTTCTTGTCTGCATGCAGGAGCCTGATTATGGATCTCTGTATGAGGGCCGTAACCCTGGATTCTATGTGGAAGCCAATCAGATGCCCACGTTTAAGGTACCTCTGCTCTCTCTGCATGTGCAGCGTGTTTCTGGTGCTGTTCGGTGTAGTGTATGACGGTCCTGTGTGTGTGTGTGTGTGTGTGTGTGAGCAGTGCACAGTACGAGCCATGTATGAATACAAAGCCCAGCGCGATGATGAACTTTCCTTCAGTAAGAATGCCATCATTCAGAACGTGGACAAACAGGAAGGACTCTCGTGACAAGAAGTGCATTTATTCAGTCGCAGAACGTCTTTACGAGCACATCAAATGGGAGCGAAGTGCGTGCTCTTCAATTGCACGCACAAAGGTGCTGGCGTGCGCTGTAGCCTTTATCATTTCATATCAAAGCACGAATTAAACTACGTGCATGTAGTGTCATGGTCGGTTAAGTCATGAAGTTACCAAAAAGGCGATTAAAGCTGCCTTAAAACTGTGCATGCATGTAATATATTATATATGAGTCAGATTAAAAAAAATATATATATATATATATACAGTCGTGGTCAGAATTATTGGCACCCTTGGTAAATATGATCAAAGAAGGCTGTGAAAATAAATCTGCATTGTTAATCATTTTGATCTTTTCTTTTAAAAATTCACATAAATCTAACCTTTCCTTGGAGAATAAGAATTTAAAATGGGGGGAAATATCATTATGACATAAATGTTTTTCTCTAATACACATTGGACACAATTAACGGCACCCTTTTATTCGATGCTTTTTGAAACCTCCGTTTGGCATAATAGCAGCTCTGAGTTTTCTCCTATAATGCCTGATGAGGTTAGAGAACACCTGACAAGAGATCAGAGACAAGACTCATGGCTGTATTAGATCAAAAGGGTGCTTCTACTAAATACTGAGCAAAGGGTCTGAATACTTAAGACCATTTGATATTTCAGTTTTTCTTTTTTAATATATCTGCAAAAATGTCAACAATTCTGTGTTTTTCTGTCAATATGGGGTGCTGTGTGTACATTAATGAGGAAAAAAAATTATCATAAATGATTTTAGCAAATGTGCAATATAACAAAGAGTGAAAAATTTAAGGGGGTCTGAATACTTTCCGTACCCACTGTATATACACAGTATATTAGGGCTGGGCAAGTTAACACGTTAATGCATTAATTAATTAATGCCGACAATTATTTTATCGAGCATTAACGCAGTGTTTTTTTATTATTATTATTATTATTCTGAATGTCCGTAATTGCTCACTGGCTCTGAATACACATACAGACAAACCATGGGTCATCATGTCAATGAAATACTATTATAGTTTTTCTTACTATTTTGAATTAGTTTTTTTTAATATATATATATATATAGTTTCTGCTTTCGTGTTCATGTTAACATTTTAGTATTTATGCTTTTGTCATTTTTCTTAGTTTTTGTTGTTTTTAAAAATGTCTGTATAGTTTTAATTAATTTTTTTATTTAGTTTTAGTTATTTTAGTACATCAGGTTAAGATCAATGAATATGAGAGTTTTTTCTTTCTTTTTTTTTTAGTTATTTGTTGTTTCAAGTAACGAACTTGTTTGAGTCACTTTGCTACAAAAATAAACCCGAAATATAGTGCTAAACTTGGCTCTCAAGAGGCAGAAATACAAAATGAAGAAGTAGCTCTAGAATACAGAAGTGCTAAATGAGGCCACTAATTAGACAGGTGAACTAAATTAAAAAGAAGTAACTAAACTAAAAACAAGTAACGTTTGACCTGAGACTGTCTCTCGGCTCACTCATGCCTCTAACGATAACTATATCATTAAATCTAATCGTTCTGATGCTATGAGATTAGTGAAGTCTAGTCTGCAACTATAACGAGAACGACACAGAGGAACAATATCACCGAAATTATGGATGGAGCGATTACCGGTTTGACGATAAATCATGATAAAATTCTCCACGGTTAGTATTACCTTGTCATATTTTAAGTATCATTAAAACCGTATTCAATTACAGCGATTTGAACAACTGTGGATAAATAAATACTGTCCAGCATAAAGCACAGTTTTCAGAAACAGTCTCACGTGAGCACAGCACAAAAACTAATTTCGTTTTGTGTGAAAACATGGAGGAAAAGCTGGGAGGTTTTAAAAGAGTGCTAAGGGAATTATACAAATGAATATACGCATGAATACGAATGACCTCAGGTGAAGCTAACCCTGGAACAACATATAAAACTACCAAATTTTGCTTAATCGCAACATGCAATCGCAAAGTTTAATCGTAATATATAATCATTGCAGTTAATAGTGTTTGATTACGTGTAATTTGTAACTAACTTTGATTCTTACTGTTCATTTCTGCCATAGTCACCACTAATAGCCTACTCCTAAATATAATGTAGAGAATTAAAATTTTCTCTAAAGCTGCTTTGCAGTGATTTGTATCGAAAATAAACCTGAATTGAATCAAATTGAATGAATTAATTATATGAATGTACCTGTCTTCACAAAAGATTCAATGGCATTTTGTTTTTATCTTCACTTTGTGTAATACCTAATAAAGTAGTGTTTTAATCGCAATGCTGCTTTGTTCACGGAGGTTACGGGAAACAGCTGTAATTCTGCTGCTCCATAAGCGCCACCTGCTGTCAGCGAGTGGGTTTACAGAGACTTATATTCACATTCAGCTTGTGTGCAGTTTCTGTCTGGACAAAAAACAGACCAAATTTGCATGGCCTTCTGTAAACTTTGACCGGTTGATGAAAAACAAGCTTATGTAGATTCAACACATTTAAACAATTTGGATAAGGTATCTAGAATTATTTATGGAGCAGATAAAATACATATAATCATTTATCAGTCAATTGTCATTTTCATTTTGACTTTTTATACCATTACATCTCTAATTGAAATGATTTTCAGAACAACTTTTTTTCAGCTGATGAAGGTTAAAAGCATTGACAGCCAATCAGAATCCACCGGACTTTAAAGTGGCAGATGATAAAACTGCGGTTCGCTTATAATAAACAGTGTTGTCCGCTGGTGTGGATGCTAATATAGTTATCATTGTTATAGTGTGACCTGTCCTTTACACTTGCTCTGGGCCATTATTGTTGAGCACTGAAGGGTCAAACATTATTATTTTTTTTAATTTTTTTTATATTGTGCTCAATGCCATGCACTGTTTGAATTTCTAAAATTAATATCTCACTAGCCAGAAAGTCTCATTTATTTGCCAAAGCCTATTTTTACCTGCATTAGTTGGGTTGTGTTTGTTTTTGGAGCCTGTTTCTCTCTTTGGGTCTTGATTTGGTTCACAAACACCATGAGGACTGTGTGTGTTTGTGTTCCCGCTCAGGTGGAAGGGAGACTATGGCGGGAAGAAGCAGCTGTGGTTCCCTGCGAATTACGTGGAGGAAATCAGCCCGACGGCCGTGGAGCCTGACAGATCAGTGAGTTGAGCGTGTGTGTGTGTTTGTTGTTGTTGTGTTGTGTCAGAGGCGCTTTGGGCTCCGACCTTTACCCCTGTTCTCGCTCTCGCTCAGCAGGCCACAGAGAACAGTCCTCTGGGAGATCTCCTGAGAGGAAGTGTGGACGTGTCTTCCTGTCAGATCGGTGAGTGTGTGTGTGTGTTCCTCCTCCCTGATACACACTCAGCATCAGATCAGATGTTTGAGACCCTTACACAGATCCACACACACACAGAGACATAGACACACACACACACACGCGCAGACATAGACACACACACAGACATAGACACACACACACAGACACACACACACACACACACACACGCAGACATAGACAGACACACACACACACACACACACACACAGACATAGACACACACACACACAGACACACACACACACACACACACACACACACAG
>NW_015636262.1:19200-23797 GCF_001515625.1 Sinocyclocheilus rhinocerous
TATCTATCTATCGTTCTGTCTATCTATCTATCTATCTATCTATCTATCTATCTATCTCTCATTCTATCTATCGATCGTTCTGTCTATCTATCTATCTATCTATCTATCTCTCGTTCTGTCTATCTCTCACTCTCTATTCTCAAATTTAGTGCATTTGGATAAAACTGAAACTAATTTCCTTTTCCGTTGACTTCACCAAACCCCCTTAATTTTTCCTTTGTCGCCTTTTCAGTGAATTCACTGTGCTGCCATATTTTCCCCTCATCATTAAACATCATGTTTCAGAACAGAAACATGTGGATTGCAGGAGTTGCCAAGTCTGCGATTTTACCGCAAAGTTGTGCTACTTTTACACTGTTTCTGCGGGTTGTTTTTTAGTCTGCAGGTTAAAGCGATCTCCCCCCACCCCCTGGATCTCTATGCCTTGACCGAGGGCATTCCCAGCAGAGGGGAAAACCATAAAACTAGCTTTTTGGGCTAGTTTTGAATAGCAGTTGGGCTGGTTTTGTTTGACAGACCTGGCAACCCTGAGTTGTATGTTGTTTCATGTTGTCTAGTGTAAAATGTATGCTGTCTCTCCTGTAGTGGTCAGGCCTGAAGGGAAGGGCAGCAGACAGTTTGTCTTCTCTTTGGTGCCTGTGGCTTCGCCTCGCACCGGCCCGGTGCTGGACATCGCAGCCAGTTCACAGGAGGAGCTGAAGGACTGGGTGGTGAAGATCCGCGAGGTCACCATGACCTCTGAAGCCAAGGTCAGCTCCGAGACCGTATCTCCTCTGCAGTAACAGAATTGCTGCGTCCCAATTCGCATACTATCCGTCCTAAATAGTATTCGAAAATAGAATTAGTATGTCCCAAATCATAGTATGTTTAAAAAATTATGCCAAAGATTCCCGGATGGTCTACTACTTCCGGTTAGAATTCGAAGTGCAGAGCAGCTATGACGAAGTAGCATGTCCCAAAGCTTGCCTACTATTCTTCTACATACTCAAAAGTACGTACTTTTTCTTCACAAAAAGAGTACATACTTTTAGGGCATAGTATAAGTAGGCGAATTGTGACGCAGCAAATAAAACTGACCGTCTCCACCTGTTACTAAACCTCTGCTGAGCTTTCTTGGATGCTAAGCCTCTTAACTGTCACCCCCCTTTTTGAACATAGACATGAAAGTACACTATTCAAACATTCATGTTAGGCTTTTGAATACAGACCTAAGGTTGGTCTCTTTAAAAAAAAAAGACGACAATCAGCAGATTATTGCAGTTTTGTGTATTGAGTGAAATCATTAAAAAAAAATGAAAGTATAAAAAAGTTATTCAAGTTTAAATTTACTGTAAAGAAAATGTACTGTACTATTTTTTTTTTGATATAAAATTAAATATTTTACAAAATAGGTTCTAATCCAAAATTGATATAAACTTAAAGCCATGTGTCTAAATAAGTTGTGTTCCAAATTTGAAGGTGATATTAAAAAAATCGAGGTTCCTATGCAATTTTGTTTAGGCGTTATACCACAAATAGCCACCGGGTGCCATCTAAACTCCATTTAATTTTTTTGTCACAAATGTATAAATTTCTCTCTCAGTATTACTTCAATCACAAAATAGACTCAGACCTTTCCAACGATAAGTATTTTGTCAAGATTATAAAAAGTTTTGATTCTAAAAGACCATAATACATTTTGTAATCCGACACCCCCGTGTGCTTGTGATCAAGTTTATCTTAAATTCATGCGGTTTCCTACTTGTTTTGTTTTCTGACACCGACTATATAAAGATGTTTGATATGACTGATTATTTGTTCTCCGTCTTGTAAATCATGTGATCAAATGTATGCAGTTTCCTCAGAATGTGTTTTGCCTTTGGACACGTAGACTGTATGGCAGTGTTTATGACTGATGATTATTTGTTCTCCGTCAGCTTGAGGAGGGTAAAATGATGGAAAGAAGAAAGAAGATTGCTCTAGAGCTGTCAGACCTGGTCATCTACTGCCGACCGGTTCCTTTCGATGAAGACAGTAAGATATGCGACAGTTTTAAAACTCAAACTCACTGATCCCTCAAAGACAGTTGATTCTCCAACTCCTTTCATATCTCAACCAGAATTATCTAATTTGTGAAATTTGTGAAATTGTGAAATAAAACAAACATCAACTAAAATATAAAAAAAGTATACTAAAAAAATGAGAGATAAAACAAGTTTAAGGTGAAGTACTAAAGTACCGTATTGGCCCGAATATAAGACGACCCTGATTATAAGACGACCCCCCAATCTAAAAATGTAGAATGTGTCTAAAATGTAAAGAAAACTGCACACATTTAAAAACACAACAAAATTACTCAAACTTAAACTTTAAAGTTCAAATGAAAACAGCAAGTATAAAAATAAAATCAAATTCAAAATATTAACAAAAACTAACAGTACATCAGTGCTACTAAAATAATAAAGTGGTCCTAATTCACTTTTTGATAACTAAGGCTGGGCCATATAGTTAAAGTATATCTCATTATTTTTCACATTTTTAAACTATTTTTTTTATGTTTGTTTGTATGCTCATTAATAATAACCTAATTAGAATATCATTATTTTTTTGCTTTAATAATTCTGACCAAAACTAAATTCTAAAACAAGGTTAAAATAGTGCAAAGTTGACCGTAATGAACTCTCTAAATTAACACAATGTTATTTTTATATATACAAACTATTGCGTAGCAAAGTTTGCATATATCAGTAAAAATGCAATGTTTAATATGTTAATGGCACACATTAACATGTTTGAATGGTGATAATACATCCTTAAATCTCAGTTTTGAATTGAGTCATTAAAATGGTCAGTTTATACTGATTCATGAAAATAATCATTCAATACTTACGGCTGATGCTTCAATAGCTTGGATTTAAACTGAACGCTTTCATTCTTTCAAGGGGTTACACAGTTAGTCTAGATGCTCTCTAGAAAACCAAATGGCCAAATAAACTGTATTCAAATCAGATATTCATTATATTTATAAATTACTGTGAACGTGCTTTACTTGAAACTTAACCTAGACGTTGTATAAAAACTTGACCGCTTTATATAAAATCCGACCAGCTATCATTATTGAATGGCTCATGACTTCAGGACATTTTCCAAATTGTGACCCTGGAGCACAAAATCAGTCTTAAGTCGCTGGGGTATATTTGTAGCAATAGCCAACAATACATTGTATGGGTCAAAATTATTGATTTTTCTTTTATGCCAAAAATCATTAGGATATTAAGTAAAGATAATGTTCCATGAAGATATTTAGTAAATTTCCTACCGTAAAAATATCTCAAAACTTAATTTTTGATTAGTAATATGCATTGCTAAGAACTTAATTTGGACAACTTTAAAGGCGATTTTCTCGATATTTAGATTTTTTTGCACCCTCAGATTCCAGATTTTCAAGTATTGTCCTATCCAAACAAACCATACATCAATGGAAAGCTTTTTATTCAGCTTTCAGATGATGCATAAATCTCAATTTCAAAAAATTGACACTTATGACTGGTTTTGTGGTCCTGGGTCACAAATCTCTTGAGTGCCTTACTACAACTGTTTTATTTTGTTTGTTTGTTTCATTCTCATAGCGACATGCTCAGCCCAAAGTTAAATGTAATATATTGACACGGTAAAGTGACTTTCTCCCAACTAGCTGCAGCACCTTTTCCCATGGTGCTCTATTGCTTTAACACAGTTTTTCCCAACCCTGTTCCTGTAGACAATACACATTTTGGGTGTCTCGTATCTGACCCATCCGTGTCCGGTCTTGTAGTCTCTATTAACACACTGATGATCTGAATCAGGTGTGCTTGATCAGGAAGAGAGTCGGTGTGTGTCTCCAAGAACAGGGTTGGGAAACACTGCTTTAATATGAAAGGCCATGTAGCTCCTCAACACAAATGCTGAAAGCCTCTTCTGTCTCTCACAGAAATCGGGACAGAGCGGGCCTGTTTCCGGGACATGTCCTCGTTCCCCGAGACCAAAGCGGAGAAGTATGTGAACCGTATCAAAGGAAAGAAGTTCCTGCAGTACAACCGGCTGCAGCTCTCGCGGATCTACCCTCGCGGTCAGCGCCTGGACTCGTCCAACTACGACCCGTTACCCATGTGGCTGTGTGGCAGTCAGCTGGTGGCCCTTAACTTCCAGACCGCAGGTGAGCACAGGCTCTCGCTGGGAAAAATAAACCGTTGAGAAAACTCTCTTGATGCACTAAGACTTTTGAGTTCTCTCATCAATAGTGTTTTACAGTAGTTCTCCTCAGTAAAGATACTTTGTTTGGCCAATGTAAATTTTAGAGCTGGTACAATAAATCGATGCATCGCGAATCGAGAAATGATTCCGCATCGATTCTGAGATTTTCCGAAGGCATCGCGATTCTCTCTTGAATTGATTCTGAGCTTAGTTTTTTACAGCAGATGGCACTGCGTGCTTTAGAAATAGCTGTATTCTGCTTGCTTCCAGTTCCTTGCACATGCACCATTTGAACCTAAAATAATCATTCATAAAGTTCGAAAAGGTTGAAGCGAATTACAAGGATGTTCACAGTGGGCTGTGTTTACATTAATCTCGCATCATA
>NW_015636262.1:24073-26904 GCF_001515625.1 Sinocyclocheilus rhinocerous
GAACGCGCAAGCGCACTTCTTTGTGAGCATTTGAGTGTGCGGTTAAAAACTAGCCTAGAGCGCCATCTGCTGTTAAAAACTAAGCTCAGAATCGATTCCAGAGAGAATCACGATGCATTCTGAAAATCTCAGAATTGATCCACGAATCGCGATGCATCGATTTATTAGTAAATTAGTTTGTTCATGCAATGCTGATTGTCTTATTGTGCTGGTAGAAAAATTCTTGTCACAGCAATTGAATGCGTAAACAGTCACCATAGCTGTGTCTCATTTAGAAGGCTGCGCCCTCCGGAGGTCGCATTCGAAGGCTGCATACGTCATCGAGGCTGTCTCATTTCAGAAAAGAAAGTAGGACACTTCGAATGCGACCTTCTTTCACGGGAATTCGGAGGATGCATGAGGTGTATCCTTCGCTGCTACAGATAACCCACAATTCTTTGCGTCGCCGTAAACAACCGTTGTTAATTAGAAAAATGCCGGCGCCGGCAGATGTACACACAAGCGCAGATGTGGTGTTTACAACTTACCTTAAATCGCCTCGGTAAAAACGGATAAACTTTGTTTTTAATATCCTCCTCCTTTTTTTCTCTAACAGATGTCTGCTGTACGTACGCTGCAGCTCCTCAAACATTGAACAAAATAAAACAAGTAAAAGCATTTTTTTTTTCAAATTACTTTCCAAATTTAGAAATAATTTTCCTTCATTTAAGTAGTGTGAGAGCACAATGATGCTCTAAATGTGTTGGCATAGCAACGTGATACTTCCTGTTTCCTTTTCCGCCTGTCCTACGAAGGCCGTCTCGTTTAATTCTAGGTTGAGGACACTTCGTATATGCATCCTACAGAGGATGCGACCTCCGGAGGGCACAGCCTTCTAAATGAGACACAGCTCATGTTACCGATTTTATGTTTATTTACGAACAGGGTTCCCACGGGTCATGGAATTTCTGGAATATCATGGAATTTTAAAAAGGTCTACTCCAGACATTGAAAGTCAGGGAATTTTATTTATTTTTTGTCCAAGTCATGCAGTATCAGGGATTTTTGCTTGTCGCTTTAAATTTTAGTTTCCGTTGATCAAAATGTAATTTTTCTGTACCATTTTTTTTTTTATATCGCGTTTTTTCAAACGTTTGCCTATTGTTATGGTTAGGCTATTTTTCAGTGCCATTTTATTCCCTTCCCGCTCATCACTGAAGTCAAAGGCAGTCATCAGGCTGTACCTGTTAACTAAGGCAAACATGCCAGGAAAATGTAAATTTCAAGAGCTTTGCCTAAAAAAATGACCACTTCAAAGACTGGGTGTTTAAAACAGACGACAGAAAAGCTACATGTAAAGTTTGTAAAACTACTATTGAGCTATCAAATATGGGAGAGGGAGCGGCCTGTTTTTCCGTTCATTATAGGTCATGGAAATTCAGCTTTTTAGTCAGTGAAAGTCAGGGAAAAGTCAGGGAATTTGACATTTGGCTTAGAGTGGGAACCCTGTACGAATGATAAACCTTAATGGATAACTCGGTCTAATATGTAGACAACATTGTCTTTGATTGTAAAACAACTCACAAGACTAAGATATCCAGGAAATGGATATAAGTTGTTGAGCATACTCTAGGCCTCGAAACTAGACGCTCAAACCTCAAGAACGGTGGCAATCAGCAAATGTTAAAAAGATGAGCTCTTTACATCACCGTACAACAAATGACAAACCAACAACAAAAAAGTTTAAATGAAGTCAGCAAACAGCAAAACAATAACCCTATAACAGTAACTGCATGATTTATTCATGCTGCAATGCATGCTGGGAACTCACAAAGCCTTAGCATTTCAACAATATGAAATTCATTGTTCAGACAGCTGTGCTTGACTAGTTGGGGACAACATTTGGGGTAATTTTGTTGGTCTGACAAGGGTTTTTATGTAGTTTCATTTATTTTCGTCTATTCGAGAAGGTTTCGTAGATTTATCTCGCTCCTGTCCTCTTGTTCCTCCGTCGTCCTGTCGTTTAACAGAGCGATCGTTTCTCTGCAGATAAGCCCATGCAGATGAATCAGGCGCTCTTCATGCTGAACGGCAGGAGCGGTTACGTGCTGCAGCCGCCCATCATGAGAGACGACAGCTTCGACCCGTTTGACCGGCACTCTCTGAGAGGACTGGAGGCCATCACGCTCTGCATAGAGGTACATATGCATGCTGCACTACAGCGGACTACAGCCCAAGCGTTTCACACGGCGCGCCGAAGAACCGTGCTTTCACACGGAGCGCAAACCCATTGATCGCCTAATTCACGCCTGCATGCTAGGTGGCGCCGACCAGCAATGCATTTTTCCTCAGATATGCATCTCGTATATGGCTTTTACATCGTCCACTGCTCAATATACAGCATTAAATTAAGAAAAATAAAGTTTGGTTCTACACCAGAAACACAAACTATCTATAATGCTTACAAGAAAACATCTTAAAATTAGGGGTGACCCTGAATAGTCGAAGATTCGATGCTTCGATAGGAGGAGCCCTATTCCACTACCAATCTCACAGTCGAATATTCGCAGAGGTGTTATGATCATGCCATTTCGGCTATATGGGGGCGCTCAAATGTCTGATTTCCCATAGAACTACTGGTTTTCTCCCAATAAGTTAATATACAGCCTATTAAAATAATGCTGTAAATAAGAATCTGAAAAGAAAGAAGCTTCAAATAAATATGTTAACGTGCGTGAATAAATCCAACCACCTCTATAGATTTTAAGTTTCACTTTCCATAATCCGTGACCGACAGAGGAGCATCTTGGTGGCAGGGATTTAAAACTTTAACAAGACTCAAATTGACACAG
>NW_015636262.1:29399-34308 GCF_001515625.1 Sinocyclocheilus rhinocerous
GGGGGTCTTAATTATTGTGGAGACAGGATTTTGTTCTAAAAATAAAAGTTGAATTCTGATGTTTAGTTTCATGGTGTTTTCAATGCCTTTGACAACGCATATTTAATCTTTCATGAACTTTAAATGCAAATTCATAACCGAAAGCATCTTTTCAAGCCACTCAGCATGACCGTAACACTTGTTAGTGGAGGAAGTGTTGATTTGCTATTGATGGCACTTCCTCTATCAACCATAGTGCTTGTATTTGCCTTAACGTTTCAAAAAGGAGAGAAAACACTTTCATTCTGTTTTAGTTTAATTTACACTACTTTGCAGAGAAAAGAAGAAAGAATATTATAACAATATTATGCATTACAAAATGGTGAAATTGTTAAGTAAGCATGTGTGGTTTCCACCCTGTGCATATTGGGAAACCATGCGGTTTAGCCATTGCTGCAGCTAGTCAGAAAAGAAAGTGATCAGAAATAAATGCTGTGCATTGTTTAACTATAGTCTGTGTAACAAGTCAATTATAGTCTATGTAACACGTCAGTTACAGGAACATTAGGTCAATCTCAACATTAATTATATAACGTGAAAGATAATCAGTACCTATATACAGTGTAATATGGCATTACATCTTTGTGTAAAGAGAATTCATCATGGAAAATCTCTCTTACACCCTCTTTATAACTTGACATTCAGATGAAAGTGGGTGAATTCAGTGTTTAAATCCCCCTTGAAATGGCCAAAGGCTAAATAATACTGCTCAGTTTTTTTTTAGTTTTTTTTTTTAGAACCAGTTTGTGGTTTAACTGCTTTAATAACTGTTGTTCATACATGCAAAATAATAATAATGCAGTTACAATAATTACGGGTTTGTATCACTGTTTCTTAGTGAAGGACAAATACCATACACATACTATAGAACCGAGCATCCGTGTAAGAACTGCGAGCCATCTTGTCTTTTACTGGCTGTCTTTGGGTATTTGTGGGACAATTGTTATTTAGAACACAAACTGTGAAAGACGGATATATTTCTTCTATGGAAATGTTTTTGATCATTTATATCCTAAACCAGTTTGACGTATGTGGCAGAACAGGGTCATGGTGAAACACATACCCAAGACCTACAAAAGGAGAGATGATGTTTAGTCAAGATACAAAAATACTTGCAGTTATCATATTATACTAGTTTAGTGCTGATCTGCATCAGCTGGAAAACTATAGATGCTAAACAAAACTGATGTGATAATCATTTAATCATTTTAAAAACTGTAGGGTCTAGTACAATTCATTTTGATTAGCTGAGGTAACAAGACATAAAGCCTCATATGGAAACTCAAACCTCAATAATGCAGATAACAATGACGGCGATCCCTGTGTTCAAGAGGTTTTTCTCAAACGTGTCCTTCAGCTTTGTGAAACAACCCTAAATACAACAATCAAGACAATACAAATGATATAAGATTAAATTAGATGTGCATCTCCACATCTGGTTTATCTGTGTTTCATTAATATTGTTTTGCTATATAGCTGATATAGAGATGGATGTAAGTGCAGAATTACATGCGGCCAATAGTGCGTCTCATTTGGCTTGATGCATGACTTCGGTACATGTGTCCCCCATTGTGTATGGTTAGTAATTCCACAGCAATGAAACTGTTGATTTATAAGAAAAACTGTAACCGTAACTTTTATTTATTATGAAGAAAATGTGAGTGATATATAGTAAGCAATAGTAATGGTTTCTTAAGCACCACTAATAAAAGAGAAACACATCATCTAAATGGGCACTTACTGTCATTTGTACTTTGTCCCAGTCATCTTCAATTGTGTAATTGTAGCTTTGTCTGTGGTTTATGGAATTTTGTAAACCTTTCTTAAGATCGTCATGAATGAAGCTGTCAATCTGTGAGTAAACAAGCAGTCTGATGAACTTTTTCCTCACATATGCTCTGCTTTTATATACAAATCTTAATTTTTTGCCTGTTTCTTACCCGTGACTCGAACATCAGCAAAAGGCAGGCAGCAACCAGCTCAGCCAGCATTAGAATGAACAACAATATGAAGAACTAAAGCAAACAAATGGAGATAATGAGTTTTATTGAAAGAACCTAGAAAGTCAAACTTAGTGGACAACAGAGACGAGAGGCAAGTGTAAGTGATGGATGCTAACATGTTCTGCATGAGACTCACAGATATAAGCAGGCAACGATTTTCCTTCAGGGCTCCGAGAAAGCCCAAAAAGGAGACACAGGTGATGATGATCCCAGTGATGAAAAGAGTGTTTGCGATGTTCATAGCCTGAAGACTGGGGAGTAGAGAAGAGAACCTGGAGAATGTCATCAAATAGATGCCCAATCCAAAGACAGTAGCCCCACAGATCTGTAACAGTAATTTCAACCGAACAAGAGAGCCTTAATACTTGTTTCATATATTTGCAGTATGCCTCATAAAAAAAAAAGTTATTTGTGCTTATGCTTCTACAGTGTAATAGTCATTGTGTAAATAGCTACTGGCACCTTTTTAAACCCTGCTTTTAACCCCAGGTAAAACAAAGTTTTACAACTGATTTTAAAAGGGGGTTAGCACTACCCTGGGTTATGAAACCCTACTCCAAAGCAGTTAGCCAAACGTATACTTTTTCAAACGACTGCAAATTGTAGCTGCCAGTTGTTTAGCAACAAACAACCAATCATAATCTGAACACCACTTACCTCATTAAATATTCATACACTTGAGGGGAAAATGAACAAGTCAAACCTTGAAAGAAAGCATGCTATTCTTGCAGTTTGACCCGAAAAGGGTCCATTTGTCTCTTCAGGACAAACTGGGTGGTACAGGCAGAAAGAAGCCCAACTGATGTCCATTATTTCAACAGGTCGCATGCTGTGAGTTCGTCCAGTAATATTTTGATTACAGGTAAGTTTTATTTACAATATATACATTTGTTTAATTGATTGTAGATTTAAAAATTATCTTAAATTTCATTTCAATCCTCAAAGCAGCCGAAAAAAGCAATGCCTTTAAAACTCTATAATAGACAGATTATTTTCCCTTAAACTTAATTTATGTTATAATTTGCTTTTATATATCTTGTTATTATTTTGTTTATATATGAAATTATGCCTGTTTTTTTTTTTTTTGAGATAAGCGGTTTAATGAAGGTCAACCCCATCCCCCAACCAACAAGTGAAAATACACAAATTAGAATGGTAAAAATGTGAAACCTTGAAACCTGAATACACAGGATTAATTCCGACGGTTAATTGTGAACATTTTAAACATGTAAAAATATAGGCCAAACCCAGGAATTTGGTAACCCGGGGTTTAGAATGGCCCGAGATTAACAATTATTAGTATGAAAAGCCCTGATATAGTATATCATGCTGTGACAGTCTGAAAATGGATACATACAAAAAAGATGAAGTTCACCACACACATGGTGTACTTCAGGCACTTCAGGCACGACATCTTCCACTGCGTTCTGTGAAGATATCAAACACACAGGAGCCGAGGTCAAACTGTTATTTCACATTAAGACCTTGTGTTCTTTCCCAAACTGCTTGCATACACAATATAAAGATCCCTGACTCGGTAAAGTCAGAAAAAAACTTTCCTGTTTTCCCCCCAAAACGGAAGGTGGAGCTGACAGAGTAGAATAATATCTAACACATGAAGCTGCTAAATGGAGCCCTGTGTAGAATTTGTCTGACGGTCTGTCATGCATTTCCTGTGTAACTTCCTTCACCAGAACAAACAGGAGTTTACTTATTTCCAACATTACTTGGTGAGAACAAACACACAGATTAAGATGTGCATGGACAGGACTGAAAAAAAAGAAAAACACGTAAACTTATGCTTTTTTTTTTTTTCAAATCCTATGTTTTTGAAACTTTTTATCAGGTAAACAAGGATTCAAAAATTCATTAGACTACCCAGTGGGCCTATATATACATAACATTACATAAAACATAAGCTGGACATTTCATGAAAACACGTTTATGTTATAAAATACATTATTAAAAAGACACTGTTTTTTTAATAAGGAACAATGTGAGTACATTAGCAAAACTATTACTTACACAAATTAGAATTAACATAAAAATAAAAAAAATTAACAGCTTTCATATTCTTACCTTTAATTTACTCTGTAAAGATGCTCCAAAGAATAACCCTTAATTAAGACCGATAACTCGCGCTTTGTAACCGTGTTGTTCTTAAAGTCTGTGTCAGTGACAGTGGGAGTGCATCAGGTCTTACTTCCTCTGTGAATGACGCAGTGTCTAACTGTCAGTGCAGGGGTGTTTAAGAAGACCTATGACACAAAGAAAGAAAAATGCTCTTATGAAAAAAAGTGTGATTCACCGTCATTATACCACATGATTTATATACATGTGCCTAAAATACCTCTGTTAAAGAGAAGCATGGGAAGCAAACGCAACCTGTTCTGTTTCTGTGCACACTTTGTTGTTGCAATGCTTCATGCTAAAACCACACAGGGTCACTACATTACCTTTTAATAAAATGGCACAAATGTGCACCATACACTGTAAACTAGGAGTGACCCGAATAGTCGAAGATTCGATGCTTCGATAGGAGGAGCCCTATTCCACTACCAATCTCACAGTCGAATATTCGCAGAGGTGTTATGATCATGCCATTTCGGCTATATGGGGGCGCTCAAATGTCTGATTTCCCATAGAACTACTGGTTTTCTCCCAATAAGTTAATATACAGCCTATTAAAATAATGCTGTAAATAAGAATCTGAAAAGAAAGAAGCTTCAAATAAATATGTTAACGTGCGTGAATAAATCCAACCACCTCTATAGATTTTAAGTTTCACTTTCCATAATCCGTGACCGACAGAGGAGCATCTTGGCGGCAGGGATTTAAAACTTTAACAAGACTCAAACTGACACAGA
>NW_015636262.1:34424-36940 GCF_001515625.1 Sinocyclocheilus rhinocerous
GTCCACAAAAGGAGTTCATTCAGAGCCGCGCAGATACGTTCATGTGCATTCGGGGCATTTTGTGCAGATAGCTTAGAAGTCGTAATAATAACGTTATGTTGTATAAATAACGAAGCGTATTCTATATGAGATAAATGATGAGTTAAGTCCCATTGATTAAAAACCTGCTGCTTCATTCTACTGGTCATCTTCAGCGCGCGCAGCTCAAAACAGAAATGCAGAACATTAATAACTACTGTCATATACATAACGTTATAATGAGAGCACTATTGTAAAAAACGTTCGCCGACGTTAATGTTAACTGTCTTTTAATGAAAACATAAAACGTTATTTTTGTATCTGCGAGGCGTCCATTACACATTTTCCCTGTGTGTTAACGTAATTATGACTGTCGATAAAGTATAAACAGAAGTACAATTAGCATCAAGCCATATTTGAAAACTTAATGTATTTGCTTAAAACCCACTTTAAACCATCATCAAGTGCTTGTAATATCTTCCGATTGTGATCTATTGTTGATTTTGATTCTATAATAGGCAGACATGCACTCTTTGTACTGTATGTTTAATATGTTTAGTATGTTTAACGCCACACTGCTTATTGTCATAAACATCCTTTGTTATAAAAATACAATGAGCTGCATACAGAACACATACAGAAATATATCGTCATAATCATGTCCGTTTGCTTTCATATTTCATGTGTAGAAAAATGTTTCACTCGATTTTTTTAATACGGAAAATCTAGAGCGTGAACACACTCTGACTTATAACAATTGCGCACTTGGAAGAAAACGGACCGTGCTCTCCAGATCACATGATTCAGTGGAGAATTAATGGAAATTATATTAAGAACATGTGAGAAGAAATCTGTTTAAATTTGTTTACACTGGTTTTCGAAACAGCGCCACCGCTCTCACCTTTTTGTGCAACAGCAGCTGCTCCACGCACGTGATCTAAGCTCAAATCTGATTGGACGGCCGTTTCGTCGCAGAGCGGCAGGGAATAAATCGACACACAGGACGAAATTAAAAAATCTTCGCTTTTTCGTGCCACGAATGATCGCGGCTGGTGTGAATAGCCCCAGAGGGATCTATTGTTTTGATTTAACAGCGTCATCGCGCCGAATTTCGCGTGCAGTGTGAAAAGGCCTTTAGACAGGGTTTCTGCCGTTTAAAGGCTTCCACAAATTAAGGACAATTTTTATCACAAGCACATTTAAAGAATCTTCAGTAACACTTTAGTTTAGGGACCAGTTCTCTCTATAACCTAGTTGATTATTAGCATGTCTATTATTAACGTATTGGCTGTTTATTAGTGCTTATAAAGCACATCTCAATGCCTTATTCTGCATGACCATATTCTAGACATCTTAACCCCATAAACTTAACAACTACCTTACTAACTATTAATAAGCAGCAAATTAGGAATTTATTGATGCAGAAGTCATAGTTAATAGTTAGTAAATAGTGAGAATTGGACCTTAAAATAAAGAGTTGTGCTTTTTTTTTTTTACTTTAATAGAGTTGTGCTTAATGTTGTCTTTTTGTATGTCAAATTTTATAAAATGTTTGTTTTTATTATATTGTGTTAATGATATTATTAGGGATGCACCGATACCACTTTTTCCAGTACTCGCCCGATACCGATACTTTATTTTTGGTTCTTGTCGATTCCTAGTACCGATACCAATATTTTTGGGCCCGATACCGATACCAGTATCGGTATCGGTGCATCCCTAGATATTATGTTGTTGATTGTTTAATTTGTATGTGCCATGTAATATCTAATGCAGCAATAAATGTAGTTACAGCCAAAACCCACTGATTAAGACCTAAAAAGGTTTAAATTGGAGCAGAAAGACTTGGGGTGTATTCACAACTGTCTTGTTTGGTTCGATTGAATCAAACTCAAGTTCGTTTCCCCTCTTGGTGCGGATCTTTTGGGCAGGTGTGAATACAGCAATCGCACTCTGGTGCGGACCAAACAACCGTACCGAGACCCAGCTGAAGAGGTGGTCTCGGTCCGCTTCCGAACTAACTCTGGTACTGGTCGTTTAAGGTGTGAATATGACCCGACCTCGATCCGACCCAATTGCAGAAATCACGCTCAGAAACAGACAGCTTGAACATGTAGTGCTGTTTTTTTGCGTTTCAATCACTTGTTTTTAAACCACAATGCTTAAAAATGCATGCAAATGATGAGTTTTCGTGACCATGGCGCACAGCCGCGTGACGTGAGCGCGCTAAATAGGCTAAAGCTTGCCGTAAAAGTTACCATGACTATGTTGGGGGAAAATAGTACGGAGATATTTGAATTATTTATTAATAAACTAGTGTTTTCTGAGTCAGTGTCGCAAAGATTAAATTGATGATCCTTACTCGCCATCTCATCATTGGACGCGCCTTTAGAAAGAAATGCATCTTGGATTACATAATGAGTTTTTATTTGAATTATTTCGTTCGTTAGTCATTGAAAGCTTTCTATAGATATATTCATCATGTCTGTAAGGAAAAT
>NW_015636262.1:37290-43379 GCF_001515625.1 Sinocyclocheilus rhinocerous
TCAGCTTCCACTCTCCGCACAAACGATTGGATATGCGCCTAATAGCGCATATTTATATAGGTTAAATGTTTAAACTAACATTGTGATATGCTTTAAGTATTTTATATCTGTATATTTTATTTTCGGCAAGTCGTAATTACAACATCGTATGACATTGTCTCATATGATGCTCATAAGTTTCTTCATATTGCATTAGTATCTGATAACACCAAATCAGTAAAAGAATAAAAATTGCACTACGAAAGATCTCCATGGTTAGCCTGTTTTTGCACTTCCTGTTTTTCCCTGCCTGAGAATTTCTGTCCAATGAATGGATGACCTTAACACACGTGAGGTTTTGTTTACAAAGTTTACAAAAAGGGCAGTGTGAAAGCGAACCACACCAAAAAAAAAAAAATCAACATTGTATTTGGTCCGGACCAAAGCAAGCGAACTAGCGGACTTTCCTGGTGTGAATACACAAATTCACTTTGATGTCGTCTTTTGTAATTTTGATTCCTAAAAAATCACTAAAGATTCAAATGACTAAAAATTCTAAAAAGATTCTGCAATATGCTTTAGCAACCAGAAGCCAAACACACAGTAAAAGACATGTACAGGGTTTGGTCTGTGCTTTTGTTCTCCCGAGTGGAAACAGGTGATCAGCCAATACTGATCATGTGAGGGTGACCAAATAGTTGCTAATGAAGGAAACTGAACGTTGGTGTGATTTAAGGTTTTGGGAGCGCGCCACCTGCCCAAACACGGTCGAGGTATCGTTTGCCCTCTCATCGAGATCGAAGTTTGTGGAGCAGAATATGACAACGCCAAGCAGAGGACTGACTCTGAAGGTGAGGTGCAGATGCAAATCGTTTACAACAACAACACATAAGAACAAACATTGTAGGGGGTATGTGGGATCACTAAAAGATTTACCTGCTTTACTCTCAGCGGACAACGGTCTGAAACCCACCTGGCCCAGAAAACCCTTCCGATTCACTGTGTGCAATCCTTCCTTTGCCTTCCTGCGCTTCGTGGTCTATGAAATCGACATGTTCAACGACCAGAACTTTCTCGCCCAGGCAACGTTCCCCATCAACTGCCTCAAAACAGGTACGGCTCGCAAAAGAATGACCACTTTTGTGCTCTAAATAAATTGGGGTGCTGCTCCTGGAGGGCCACTATCTTATCAAAACCGGGTCGATATAAAATAGAGGCGGACAGTAGTATTTTTTACTCTGCTTTAAAAGTACTTTTCAATTGTCTGTACTTTATCAGTGTTTTTCTTTAGAAAACTTTACTTCACAACATTCCAAAGTATAATATTGTACTTTTAACTGCACTACGTTTCATATTAAATATCATTTAATTAGTGCTGTCAAACGATTAACCGCACCCAAAATAAAAATTTTTTTGTTTACATAATATATGTATGTGCACAGTGTTTATTTATTATGTATATATATAAATACTCACCCATACAGAATATATTTTGAAAATATTTACAAGTATATACATTTATATATTTATATTATTCAATTTTATATTATATATAAATATATTTAATATATAAACATAACATATTTTTCTGAAATATATACATACATGTGTTTGTATTTATATATACATAATAAATATACACAGTACACACACATATATTATGTAAACAAAAACTTTTATTTTGGAAGCGATTAATCGCGATTAATCGTTTGACAGCGCTACATTTAAAACTTAATTAGATTAGAAATCTATTACTTTCTTACTTTTACTCAAGTAAAAGTAATTCAAAGATTTACTTGAGTACAAGAAAGTACTACATTTTTAATGTTCTTAAGTATTAAAGGTAAAACAAACAAAAACTTTTATTTATGAAATGTAGTGCAGTAAAAAGTATGACACTATGCTTTGGAATGTAGTGAAGTAAAGTTTTCCAAAGAAAAACACTCTGATAAACTACAGATACTTTTTAAATTTACTTGAGTAAATTAAAAATAGTTCACTACTGTCCGCCTATTAAATCGTCTGGTTTAGCGCGATTATGAAAATGGTCTGCGATTATAAAAGCTGTTATGCGCAGCGGCTCTGTGATCAGTAGTAAATGCTGCTCCATCTGAAAGCACGGCGAGTTTGAGTCGCTTAAACCTTGCATTTGAAAAAGCAACGCGTCAAACATCTTCCCAAACTTTTATGAACCTCTTGGCCAACAAAATACCACATTTAATAACATGTTTTTACTCCAAACTCACTTCATAACATCAGTCGAGAAATAAAATCCTTCTGTGAGATGATGTGGCTTCTTACACAGAATAAGGCACGCAACATATTTCATAGTATTTTAAGCAGTGATAAAGGCTATGTCGATTAGCATTGCATTATAAATATACTTCATTATAATGAAAATTATAAGAAGAAGAACTCGGATAAACCATATATTGTCGTAGTCCTGTGTGTATTAGTCACGTTGAATCAATAAAAGCAGTTCAATCTTCTGTTTATTCATGCCCTCTGGCCTTCGGATGGAGCAGTATTTACTACTGATCACAGATCTGTGCTTCACTGACAAGCTGCGTGTAAAAATAGCAGCTTTTGCCTAATCGTGAATGCAATTTAATTTCAATTAATCGTGCAGCCCTATTGCAGAGTTGTGGTGCGTTTTAAGTCATGTCGGATAGATCGTATTTACGAGTTGAACACCCCCATAAAGTCGTTTTTACAAGTGGGAAATTAAACATTTTCTGTAAGCCATGAGGAAGAGTTGGGGGTAAACATGTCGGATGCAATGGACGCAGCCAGAGACTATTATTATATATAGATATGCAGCATCTGTATTGATGGTCAATTTGTTGAAATTAATAAAAACAAAATTGTTGTCATGTACAAAATATTATATTATATAATCACCATAGAATATATGAAGAGTTCATTTGCAAAAACAGATAACTCCGTTTTTAAACAGTTTTCAATAATCATATTTTTTTCATTGTGCATTCCAGTTAATTTCAATCAAACTGCAGCTGGGTTATTTTGATTAGGTAAAAAATTACTAAAAAATACAGCTAACCAAAACATGATAACATAATAAAAAACATGATTTAAAAAAAAAAAAAAAACGGAGTTATTTGTTTTTGCAATTAACTCTTCATATAATGATTCAGTTTACATCACCTTCATAAAAAGCAAAAACACGATGCACATTATTTATTCATCATTTTGTGGATGTACAGTTAAAAAAATCGTTGAACTTTATGTAGAAAAGTTAAATCGCCATCCTGTTCCGACCAAAGTGACTTGAATGCACCAGACGCCGTAATTATGACTTTTCAACTTGTAAATACGAACTTCCCAGGAGGACTTGAGCGCACCATTTAGCTCTAGTCCTAATAAAACACACCTGAACTAGTTAATCAAGGTCTTTAGGATGAGGAGATGAAGAAATAATAATGTCCTAATGTTGGTCTGTAGGCTACCGGTCGGTCCCGCTGAAGAACAGCTACAGTGAGGATCTGGAGTTGGCGTCTCTGCTGGTGCACATGGACATCGTCAGAGGAAGGGTGGGCGTCACAGCATGTAGAAACACACTTTATTCATCGGCTGATATGCTGTGTCGTAATGGCCGGCTGGTTTCTTCTGCAGCATGAGAACGGCGAGATGCTGAGTCCGTTCTCGGCGGCGGGGGCCATGGCCATGCAGGTGGGCCGGGAGCGGATGGGGGACACCAGCTCCGTCTCCTCCGCGTCCTCCATGTCCCCCGTGCCCTCGTCTCCGGGCCAGGCGCTGGGATATCGCGGGCGGGAGGGCTCGATCGAGGCCCGCTACCAGTCTCCGCTGGAGGACTTCAGAGTGTCACAGGAGGGGCTGATGGATCACGAGAACAGGAGGTACGCTTGGACTAAAGATGGGGTTAATTGTCAAATTATATGGCACATTAGGGCTGGGCGGTATATCGAGCAGACAGAGCTCATAACTCTGACTAAAATATACATTTTGCTGAAATATTTGTAGTTGGACAATAAATGTGACATATTTAGAACTTTAAACCTACAAGTAAGTGTATTTGTATGATAGCACTAACTGTAAAGTGTAATGGGGTAATCAAAATAGCCTTTTTACTCAATTAGTCTGTGCTTTTTTATTATTTTCATTTTTAGTTTAGTAAATGTAACTTCTGCTTTAAAAGCATTTTTGTTTTTAGTTTGCAATGTTAGAATGTAATGTGATTTTAACCCTTTTTTGCACATAATATATGCCTACATGCTTACATTCACTTTATTTGTTTAATCCAAATACAAAATACCGAGATACATACCGTATACCTCAAATCAGCCAAAAAATACCGAGATGTTTGCTCATATAGCCCAGCCCTATGCCACATGTTGTTGTCTTTTATTTAACAGAAGTTGTGAAAGAACTTCACAAGAAAGAAGACCGATCTTTTTATTTGTATTGCGCCATACATCCGAGTGTAACAGACTATTGAAAAAGGGAAAGATGTAGGGCTGGGACTTTGTTTAATGCATCAGTTTGTTGTTTTGAGATGTGAACATAAGCTTGCAGCGATGGAGTTTAAAGTGCCCCTATTATGGGTTATAAAAGGTTCATATTTTGGTTTTGGGAGTCCCCAACAACAGGTTGACATGCATGCAAGGTCAAAAAACACATTCATTCTCTTATAATATGCATTATTTTTTACCTTATTTGCTCAACGACTCCCAAACTATTCGCTCAACCATTCATTTTTCCAAACCCCTCCTTTGCGTGATGCTAGTCTGCGGTGATTGGTCAGATTGGTCTCATTTTCATTTCATCATGAGCCTGTAATGCCTGATAAAGCAGCGTTTGTGAGCGCAGTGCTGCTTTGTGTACAGTGTTACCAGGGAAACCGCTATTTTTACCGCTCCAGAAGCGGAACCTAGTGGCAAAGAATGAATTTGCATTTTCATGCAGACCAACGCGAAAAGACCAACAAGTGGGCGGACAATATGCTAATGTTTCATGTTGACGTCAACATGAAACGGCTTGGGATTCGTTTTAAAAACGACTCGTTTCAATGATTCAGAGTTGACTCTTTCTTTTGAGAGACAATAACTTTATACACGGTGCACTTTCAGATTTAAAACTTTGCAGGATGTTTTCATTCACTTAGAGCTGTGTTACACACTGCATGAAAGGTTATTTTCAAAAATCCATAATAGGGGCATTTTAAGAGGTCTAAATGATTGGAGACGTCTAGCATACGTCACTAGAGAGAAGTCTTTCATTTCACTGAAAGATCCAGTTAACATTTTGATTAAATATTTTGCAGTTAAAAAAAATTAAACATGCATGGGTGGAATCATTCACAATAAGATCTGTAACAGAGAATAGATAGGGTGAATTTTATGTCCATGCCAACTTTAAGATGATTACTATGATAGTTGTGATCATGGGCAACATTTAACTCATGAGTCTGCAGAAAAATGCAGTCTTTTTGTAACTGCATCAGCAAATTATTCACAGAAGTTTTAACAAAAAACTACTTTAAAGGGTCATGAAACCCCCTGTTTCAGCACTGGTTAGTTCTCACCACAGTTTAAAAAAAATGCTAAAAAAGTGGGCGTGGTGCGCAGCGGAGTGGAGGAGGGGGAAGAGTGGAGACAGACAACACACACAGTCGGGTTCAGACAGTTTCATTTCGCTCCCATCGAGTTAAAAACACAAACCATCGAAAACATATATATGAACACGCTGTTGCACCTCTGATAACTTTTAAGGCTTATTCTGCGGTGTTTAAATAAGCCTTTTGACGGGTTGTATCACGGAGCTGTAAAAATGGTTACACTCACTAATGGCGCTTTTCCACTGCATGGTACGGTTCGGTACGGTTCACTTTTGGGGGGTTTTCCACTGGGTACAGTACCTGGTACTTTTTTCAGTACCACCTTGGTTGAGGTTCCAAGCGAACCGTACCGTTACCAAAACGTGACGTGTAAACTCTGCTGATCACTGATTGGCCGGAGAGAATCGTCACTTCCTGCATCACTACCTGCGACACAGAGACACAACAGAACCGCTAGATTTAAATCAGCACAGCCAGCGAAGGATCGAACGCAACTGTTTTGAACGAGCACACC
>NW_015636262.1:43956-65672 GCF_001515625.1 Sinocyclocheilus rhinocerous
AACAACCAAAAAATGGCTGTTTCGTTGTCTGTTGAGGAAGTACAGACGTTCCTCTCGTTGATAGCAGAGGAGCGGATCCAGCGAGAGCTTGATGGGGCGACGCGGAATGAAAACGTTTTTCAGGAGTCGCGGCAGTAGAGGCGGCGCAACTATAACAACATGTGAATAATCCCGCCCACTCTAAAGCAGTACTAAACTGCAATGGAAATGCAAGCCGAGCCAAGCCATGCCGTGCCAAGCCGAGTCGTACCACTTTGCCAGTTGTGCCAAACTCTTATCACAAAGCAAAAACAAACACTCCTTTGATCCATGAACGTTTCTCTAAGTTAATGTACGCAGGTCTCACAGTCTGAAGTGTCTGTCATAGCAAATCAACACAAGCTGTTGTGAATAATTAAGCGAAGCGTCTTCTCATAGGGTAAGAACACGCAGTCTCATCATCCAAGTGGATGCTGCACACTGGCGGTGGTTGAGGAGAGACAACCCCCCCCCACATGATTATAAAGCGGTGCACAATAAAGCGCTATATAAATGCATCCATTCATGAATAATTTAATAGACACCAACGCGTCATCGATGTACAAACTGTACAAACTGTGACGTCAACACGATGTAGATTTTAAACACTGAAGATGAAAATAGAGCAAAAAAGCTTAAAATTAACCAGTTTTCTCCAACAATTTAAATTAACGGATGCTAACACTGTCTTCTATGTGCAACACAGACACCTGTGCTAAAATATCATAAAAAGTAGTCTGGGGTTTCATGACCCTTTAAGTATAAAAGTAGTGTCCTACCTTGGTTAAGGGCTAAACGGCTTCCACCAGACATGGCAGCGATTAACTGAAATTAACTTATCAAAATCTACATGAATGACTCGTTTAATGTTCATTACTGACATGTCTGAGGGTCTCATGGTGTTTCGTTCACACAATGTGCTGTTCATTGGTCACGAATAACTTAAGAGTATGCCAACATTTACTAGACTGTGGGCTAGTTTTGACTAGTTTTGTTCACTGCTGATTTGAGTGGCGACACTTCCTGTAAAAGCATTTTTAACTGGAAATGTGCACTCTGCTTTTCAGACGTATATTGAACTTTTCAATGGCTCCCGTGAACTGCCAAAATACAGACAGCACGCTACATGTCCTACCAGAGACAGTGATATATTGGATCACTGTTACACAACAATTAAGGATGCATATCACTCTGTCCCACGGGCAGCTTTGGGGCTCTCTGATCAGTTTGGTTCATCTTATACCGACCTACAGGCAGAAACTAAAATCAGCTAAACCTGTATTAAGGACTGTTAAAGGGGTCATATGACGTTGCCAAAAAGAACATTATTTTGTGTATTTGGTGTAATGCCAACTGACTGGTTGCCACCAGTTGTTACTTATAGAAAGTTAATTTATAGAAAGTATGACTTTACTTTTGTGTTACTTTTTCTCATCTGGCCTGGGCTTGATTTGTTAGTTTTAATATAAAAAGTTCTATTTTTGGCTAATGTAAAAGCCATTTCACACCAAATGTGAAATGAATACTCCTCAGGCTGAAGGAAATGTAAATTCACGTCTGTACAGTAGAGGGCGCAGCTCAAACAAACCTTTAAGCTGCACTGCTGTTATGGATTGCATGAATAATGCAAGAGTTAATAAAATGGAATTAAACAAAGGATGTTGTTTAACATTACTGCAGGTTTGGGTCATATTTTGAGTTTGCATTTCACTGTTTTTATTAGTTTTGAGGAATACTGAATCTGTTTTTGTGCCGGTGAGATGAGTAAATGCATTTTAACATTTAGTCTAGAACTACAGTAAGCATCATGTTCACACAGCGCACACAATGCCTCTGCACTCCTGGTTTCTCTCAACAGGAGAGCTGTCAATCAATACATGAGAAACAAAGTACCAGGCATTACTTCTTTGAAAAAGTACATTTAAAAAGTAATTTGTTATTTTACTAGTTACTACTTTAAAAGTAATCTGATTACATAACTCAATTTACTTGTAATGTGTTTACCCCAACACTGCTGGTTGATATGACCTGATCTCTTTGCACACATTTTGGACTGTGAACTGCATCTCTGTGAAGGCTTGGTTATCAGCTTCAAATTGCATCAGAATCTCATTTTCTGAATGAGCAACACTTGTCTGCTCAATTTCTTGACCTCTATCAGCAATATGGTTTTGTGTTCTTTGAAAGTAATTATTCAGCGTATTGTGATGCCCAACTATTAGTTTTCCCTAATTTTCATACCAACAATGATGAACTATGTAATAAAGATGGTAACCTATTGCTTATTTTGTTAAACAATATTTCAACTGCAAAATATGAAATTCTATGACAACTGGTCCATTTTGTAACTTATTCTGACCAAAAACCTATGAATCGCCATTACTGTTTGACATTTAATGCTGTTAAATCTGAAATCAATGTTACGACTAGAGATGTAACGGTATGAAAATTTCTTATGATTATAGTGACCAAGATTATCACGGTTATCAGTATTATCACGGTATTGTTAAAATGTGCTGGAAACTAACACAAATCATTTCACCAAGTTTTATATTTAAAATCAACAAATAAAATGACTTTTTGTTTGCATAAACACACACACACAAAAAATAAAATTACCAATGATGTCCGACTCCGTATTTTAAATAACATGTACGAAATGTTCAAAAACTTTGAAAAGGTTTCATAAAATGGTAAACCTCACGTTTCAGCCTTTAAATAAAGAAAAGGGTTAAGTCAAAATGAAAATGATAATTGATTAATAAATTATTATATGTATTTTATCTGCTCCATAAATAATTCTACATACCTTATCCAAATTGTTTAAATGTGTAGAATCCACATAAGCTTGTTTTTCATCAACCGGTCAAAGTTTACAGAAGGCCATGCAAATTTGGTCTGTTTTTTGTCCAGACATAAACTGCACACAAGCTGAATGTGAATATAAGTCTCTGTAAACCCACTCGCTGACAGCAGGTGGCGCTTATGGAAAAGATGAATTAGAGCTGTTTCCCGTAACCTCAGTGGACAAAGCAGTATTGCGATTAAGAACACTTCCTTTAGGCATTACATGGAGCGAAGATGAAAACAAAATGCCATCTAATCGTTTCTGAAGACAGTCAGAACCTTCAGAGGTACATTCATATAATTAATTCATTCATATATTCATTTGTATAATTCCCTTAGCACTCTTTTAAAACCTCCCAGCTTTACGCCATGTTTTCACACAAAACGAAATTACTTTTTCGTTGTTCAAATCGTGGTAATTTGTATACGGTTTTAATGATACTTAAAATATGAAAAGGTAATACAACCGTGGAGAATTTTATCATGATTTATCGTCAAACCGGTAATTGTTACATAGTTACGACAATAGATTATTTCCAAATTACCAATGTTCATAGGTATAATTAGGCGAGTTTTAGATGGTCTCTTCCTGTCTGAGTGGCTGCTTCTCGTCAAGCACAAGCTGCAGTGTGGACCGGATCTAATGCTGATGATAAGAAGTCAGGCTAAAGGGTTGAGCTCTTATGTGTGTGATGTTTCTTTTCTCTCGCAGGCTCCGCAGGGCTCGCGTCAGCGCCGACAACCGAGCGTAACCCGAGCGTGCGACGGACGGACGCAAGGCCAGCAACAAGGGTCCCACAGAGCTGATGATGTCAAGGACTGCATTGAAACCCGCTTCTGTGGAAATCGTCATCGCCAGCGTTTTCGGACAGATCTCCCCTCTCTCTGCGACTCTCTCCCGCTCCGGGCCGCGCGGGGCGTGAACGAAGCTGCGGCTCACGGACAGAAACAAACAATTATCTGCTTAGCTACAATCTGAACCTGCGGCGGACGGGACGGGGGTCTTCTGATGCAGAGCGAGAATCGGGGACAAGGCCAATGTTTCAAAACTGAGTGGGGGCTGTATCATTCATCACTTTGAAACCGATTCCAGGTTAACATTTATGGAGTAATAATGCTTTTTCTGTACTCTATCTCTCTGGCTTCTATATATAAATATATAAATGTGTGTGCGTGCCCCATTTTGCTGTCGATTAGAAAAGCGTTGCAGCTGATCTGCTCTCAAAGAGCCTCTCACTCCAGATTTTTATTTCATTTCAGATTGATTATTTTTTATTATTTAAACATCTGTTTCATAATGTTAATTGTTTTTTTCTATACGAGTTTGTTTTAACATGAGGGCTTGGCCTTTTTAAATTGTGTTTCTCGCATTCTTGCGCTTTCTCTTTCCTCTGTCCGAGTTGATGGACTAAACTGTTTGACACGTCCCAGGATGCTCTTGTGTTTTTGTTTTTTTTAGACAGGCACGTGGCAGTATGGGAGATCTCATTGAAGCAGTCGCTGTCTGAGCATCAGGAAGACATTCTTCGACCTTTAACAACCTTTATTTTTTTTAAACAAAGTTACGACGTTATCAAGTGACCAGAGAGCAATATCACTCTCCTTGTTTTATGTTTTGCCAGTCTGCACGGGTGGACTTTAATTCACAAACCGCTCCGGTGGGGTTTTCAGGCTATGGGAGCAACAGAAACGTTGTGTATTTAGTTTACAGGACTTCGACCATCTCATTTCAGAACGTTTTATTCCTCCAACACCATTTCTGTGATTTATCGTTTCCCGTTTCTCCACATTTTAGCAATTGAGAAGTCTTGTTCCTGAAGGCTTTTTATTATGTTTTGTCCTATCAGATCAAAATAGGGAGGACATTTTATGTATGATTTAGTAGCGTGTTAACCATGATGTCTGTTTAAAGAAAGCCAAAGGTAGACTCTGCAGGTGGTTTATACAAAAAATTGGGACCAAAATAAGTCCGTCTCAGTTCATTGGGTCAGTAGAACACCCTGAACGTTGAATAATTCTGAAAATATTATGGATATGTTTTTTTGTTTTTTTTTCTTCTGTGGACAGGAGTAAGGGGGCATTTTGGTCAGTCTTTCTTTAGATGTATACCTTGTGCCAAGCTGTCATTTAGTTTTGTGTTATGCCATAGTATTGCCCTAATACAGATTGTCATTGATTGATAAACAGGCTAAGACTGCTAAACCTCAGTTTTTACAGTTGATGTACAGTAAAAACAAGGCCATATTTATTGTAGCTCTGATACGTTTCATGCAGTTCTCGTTTGGCCAGCAGAGGTTCAGATGTTACCGAACTGCACAAATACACATGCCATCTAGTTCTGAGAATCAGTTAGTGTCTAACAGCCATACGAGAAGCCATTGCGATGCTGTTGCATTATTTTTCCATTACTGATGCTTTACCTTGCTCTCCGTTTTACCATGGGGTCCAGGTGTGTTTTAATGGAGCAGGGTGACCATGGAGAACCTGTTTGCCGTTTTTTCCCCTCTTTTTTGCCTTGTGGCTGCTATGTTATGGCAGTATTGTCACAGTATTTATTTGGTTCTGTGCATGACAGCTCAGACTCTGAAAGATGCTCCAGAATTTACTCCTCAATTTCCCCAGACTGGGCATATACAGGAATGCTAACTAATTTGAAAATTGTAAACAAGGGGCATTTTAACATGGAGGGATGTGCAATTCAAGCAACCAGCTTGCGCCTTTGGATGCATGCATAAATTATGTCATTCCTCTCTTTTTCTAGTGTATAGCAAATTGCATCATGCAATCTAGAAATATTACAGAACGACACAGGGACCATAATCACTTCCTAAGCTTTGAGAGGAAAAGACGAGGCCAAAGTCCTTCAGAGGGAATTCGCTCAAGTTCCCTTACATTTATTCCTAATTAGCCAACATTCCCTCAATTTGTTTTCAGTGTTAATCCCTTTCCTTGTACTTCTGTAGCCCTTCTCCAGTCTGTAAATTCGTTTCTGCTGTTTTCTTGCATCATCTTTCATGTGCCTTGGTGTCATACATATATACATCAACGAAAGATTCCCTGTTGGACATGTATGCCATTTTCTATGCTTTCTTGCGTCGGCGTTTTGTTACCAATGTTCTTATTTACAAACCAAGCCTTTTCTGTAATGTGCCTATGCTATATTGGAGGAAGTATACGTTTTAATTTAGCTTTTCATATGAAACATAATCAAGCCTGAGAATAAAGTACTTATTCAACAATGAAAAGGTGATGTTTTTCTTTTCAAGTTGGAAAATCCATGACCATTTTTTAATCTTAAATTTATTCTGCAAATAATATTTGTAAAAATCATACAAACCTAAGCGTTCACACTGGTGAATCTGTTTTGACACAAGTAATCATGATTGTATGGGTTTCTTTTACTTTCAATGACATTTAAAAAAAAAAAGAAAATGTGCCACGGTATTGATGCTCAACTACAGCATATAACTCAACCTCTCTGAGGTGCAATTATGTCAGTCATATTTTAATAAAAACAAACGGGCTCAATGAGAGCTGTGCAGTTTGCGCTTTGTACCACCATAAGTCCCCTAAAAATGGTAATTCCTCCCCAGAAGAAAAAGATAGGAAATACACATCCAAGAAAGACTTCTCCATGGACTTCAACTTGGGTCTATCACTTCACAAAGACATGGTCTGTTTTCCCCTCTATCCTATCCAAATAAGAAAAGCAGCTGGCTGGTGAAGGGGTGCATCCTGACCTTTGATAATCCACATCATGTCTTGAACAGTGGGACAGCTAGTAACTCTTGGAGAAAAAGGGAATATTCATTGGGGGAGAGTTTTTGTTTTTGCAGAGATGTTATCCAGTGCTCCTGTTAAAGTATAATATGTCATTCGTTTAAAAAAAGCCTTCAATTAAAGGCCACATGTGCTGTAATCCCATGGGCTGATATCGCTTCACATTCATTCATACATCCACTCTCCTCTTCAGTCAGACTCTGCGAAAAGAAACACAAGTATTAAACACAAAAACAACCTCATACTGGAAACAATCTAAGGGCTAATCCCATCCTCAAATAAGCTATAAAATAAATGGCTAAAATGGCAGAACATCAATCACCTTGTTTAGTATTTGTTGATATCTCGACTATTGACTTCGTGGTTTGATCCTTAGAGATTAGGCTGCTTCCTGACTGCTCCACCTTTACATCTTCATGGTCTGGATGCTGTGACGCCGGAGCAGCTTCAGTTGGGGTTGCAGATGATGATTCAGTCATCACACCTCCTGTGCTCTCAGAGTTCCTTTCCTCCAATAAAAGTGGCATCTTATTTGCAAACCACCGCCGGATTGATTCCTCACCTAACCCACTTGATGTGACAATCTCCTCCAACTTAGTCTCATCTAGTTTACCATGTTTGTCTAGGTGCTCCTTTAGGACACTAATGTTATCTTTCTGGAAGTCTTCCTCATCTACCATGGTCTGGTAACTCTCAAGCCACTTGAGCTGGCCGTTCTTCAGGACATAGCGGCAATCTCCAAACCAACGTACCACCTCTGGTCGCGGTAGGCCCGTTTTAGTTATCAGCTCATTGTACTGGGGACTACTGGGCCAGTGGGTGCGTGCAAAGACTTGCTTCAGCAGGTGGAGCTGTTCGGGCGTCTTCTTACCTCGGTATGGGGAGGTCTGAGGAACAGTTGTCTGAGAGATAGATTGTGCCACCTTGGTAGCCTCATTCAGTTGACTGCCCTCGGGTTCACCTTTTCCATTAGATTCAGTAACTTTCAGCATTTTGAGATTGATTTTGATAGGGTTAACTTTCGGCTCAGTACCGGTCTCATCCTTCTGTTGCTCCTCTTTGTCTTGTGTTTCCTTGCAGGAATCTTCAGCTTCATGTATCTCCTCACTGCCGTTTTTTTCCTTGTTTATTCGATGCTCCTCTGCTTCTCCCACCAGATCATCATCTTCCCTTTCTGCCCTCTCAGCTTCCTCTTTCTTCTTCTCTGCTGCTACCCTCCTCCGTCGCTCAGCAAACCAACCGTGGATCTCACGGCGAGTCATCTTTGTTTCTACTCTTAACCGGTCAACTTCTTCACTAGGTGGATCTGGGTCCTGTGCAAAGCTGGCCTCCAAAGCACGAACCTGGTGGGGCTCTCGCTCTTTGTACCGTATCGCTGTGAAATCTGGCGATGGGGGGCGTGGAGGACGCCGTGTTGGAGTTGGCGGGGATGATGTCTGTGAGGGGCTGAGAGGTGACTGCTGGGGAGTTTTGGGCCTCTCTGGGGGTTTACTGTTTTCGGACAGGTCCACAGCAGCAAGAGTCTCCAGTTGGGAAAGGCTACCACTAGTAACAGTTTGACCTCCGCCACTTGACCTTGAACCCTTCAGATTCCGGAAGTGGTAGCGGCGGTCGCTGAACCATTTCCGCACTTCACGTACAGACAGACCAGTTAGGCTTATAAGTCGGTCTACTTCCTCTTGATTAGGAAACTGGCTAACAAGGAAGCTCTCCTTTAAGGCTGCCAGCTGTTCCTGTGACTTCTTGGTTTTGTTAAAGCTGGGGTCCAGGAAGTTAGTGGTGGAGAATATACGAGAGTTCATAGAGATAGGGGAGTCTGATTTACTTGGTACGGCACTATCTGTTGTAGTCGTAGATGCAGAGGTCGTGGCTGGAGTGGTACTGGCAGCTGAAACAATGTCCTTGCTGTTAATGTTGCTTTTAGCCTCAGAATTGCCTTTACCCTCACTTTTCACAATGCTACCATTGCTTTGAATGCAAGTGGCATTAGTACCCGGTGTATTGACCTTAACTTTACTGTTGCTATTTGACTTAGCAGGGCTGCAGCTACCAATACTGATTACACTAGCCTGGCTACATAAGCTGCTAGTACTACTAATACTGCTTGAACCGCTGCTAGTACTAGCATTGCTGCTGCTGCTGCTACTACTGCAATTTCCACTACTGCTGCTACCAACAGTGCCTAAAACCATGCTGATTCCTTTATCGGCTACCAGGGCTGCGGTGGGTCTGGCCTGCATAGTAGGCTTTGCAGCAGCCTGAGGTTTAGGTGTTACGGCTAATGCAACAGGGGCACTGCTGACCTGAATTCCATTAGCCATCATTGGCTGGGTGACAATAACCCCTCCTTGCCCAACAAGTCTACCTTGTAAGATATGAGGGATGCCGGTTGTGCCCAGAACTGTGATAGTTGGTTGAGTAGTGGTGTGGTGGGTCTGACGTTGATGTTGGCCGTTTGAAGGTGCTGCCTGTATGATTGTATTGAACATTTTTCTGCGGGCATCTTCTATTTCTTCTGGAGACCAGCTGATTCCTTGTTTCAGCCTTTGTGCTGTGAACCAGATCTTGATCTGCTCCTCGGGATACTTGGTGACTACAGTAAGGTAGCAAAGCTCAGCCTTGGTTGGATAAGGGAACTTGCTAAAGGATGTCTTTAAGAAACTGCTATTATCCATAAATGCATTGTAAGTAGGAATGCTGCTCATGGGGATCATTACTTTTGGAAGATTCCTAGTACTTGATGAGGATGCCGAAGAGGAGTGGGATGAGGAGACAGTGATTGGAGCAGATTGTTGATTGAGACTTCTGTTCTGCACAACGGATACGACTTGTGTAACAGCTGTCTTCAGCATGGGCAAAGCCCCAGAGCCATTCACAATC
Organism: Sinocyclocheilus rhinocerous; assembly: GCF_001515625.1. Lineage (NCBI taxonomy): Eukaryota > Metazoa > Chordata > Actinopteri > Cypriniformes > Cyprinidae > Sinocyclocheilus > Sinocyclocheilus rhinocerous. The sequence continues at coordinate 53,482 of NW_015636262.1, forward strand.
TGTATGGCCGATGGCAAGGCAACTTTGCTGGCTGCTCCATTGTGTACAATAGTGGGCACATGAGTGACTGTAACTGCAGGAGAGTCACTTTTCTCCACCACTTTGGTAATAACTGGGGGAGGGTCATCAGTTGCAGGGTGGGAAACTACAATCCTTTTGGGTTCTGATTTACCCTTCAGCATTTTCATGATTGGTGTCTTAGTGATGGATATCTCAGATTCTTTAGAGCTAGTGCTTTCACAAGGTTCCACGCAAAGACTCTGCTCTACTATGATTCTATTGTCCTTCTTTTTGAGCTGAAGTGTGGTTTTTATTGTACTCGGATGGACACGGGCATTGTGCAGTGCCAAGCCCTCAAATTTTGCTGCACTAATCCCGCAATCCACACAAAGGAAACAAGGGTCAATGCGGAAATCTAGGTGTCCAATGTAGACATGATCAAGGAAAAGATTTAGGTCCTGGGTCTCAAAGTTACATGGCCTACAAGTGTAAATACCGCCATCTTTATGGGTACCACCTGCTTCTTGCCCAGAGGACTCATCTAAACTTTGACTGCTTTTTCCACTTGCTTCCTCTGTAACGGAAAAGCCAATGTCCTTGGTTGAAAGGGACAGTCTGTCCCGCTCAAAGTCATCCTGCAGATGCATGGCTTTTACAGGAATCATGCATGGAACGGTCGACTTCCTCTTGCTAGCCATGGTTCTGTCTACTTAGTCTCCAGTGAGAGTCCTGATTAATTATGATGGTTATCCACTCTTATTGAACATCCACTGAGAACTTTTTGATGGACATTATCATCAGTTCATTATAAGTTTTTAATGTCCTTAATGGTTTCAGGCATCAGAGCGTCTGTAAAGAAAAAAACAACAGCTTTTAAGAACCACAGAAGTCAACCTCAATTTATACTAAAATAACAAAAAAACTGCCTATTGACCTTCTATCTTTAAATGTCTTTTCACTTACAGTACAAAAGAGAAGAGCTGCTTTTATGTCTGTCTCTGATGACTGAGCTACTTTCAAAGAAGCTTTTACAGCCTTTCATTCTGTTTACGGAGCGTCCTTACACCCCATCCCCTCTCGGAAAAAGTTTAACTTTTGTTGTTTTAAGTGAATGACATACTATCAATCAAACCCGATGGATTTTTTCATACCACAAATGTGAGAAAACATACATTTCAATATGCACACATCCTAATGTTCAACAGTGTATTCACTAAACAACAACAACACAGGAAAAAAAGCACTGGAGTTCATTTCTGATTCAAATGACTGTGACTGCCAAGGCCTACTAGAAATATAGGTCACTTTCAATTCACTAATCTTAGACTGCAGCAAGCAAACATACCCAGGAACAGGGCAGCACAGTTTCTTAGCTGCAAGTTAACCCTCCAAATTATAGGGATTTGGGGCCACAAAAGGCAAAACATATGACAAGAAAGGACCACAACGATGACAACAAGAACATGTTTCCAATAAGAGAATACTGTATGACAAATAACCAAGCTGAAAAGAGCAGTACAACTTTCTCCAATTCTACCACGTCACAAGGGGACACAGGAAAGGTTTGGTCTGATAACATGGTCTAGTTAGCCCCTGCTGGTAGATGCTGTAATTACACCACCAGGATCCTAAAGTATTATTCTCCAGATGGCCATTATATAGCAATCATATATTCTGACTACATCAAAATTTTGCAAGTCATATAGACCTATTTGGAGTAGACATCACAGTTACATCACTTTCAGCTGCGTGCGCATTGTGGTAGCAGAAAAACACTGGTAACAAGTGGAGGGAAATGGGTAAAACCCATGGAATAAGAGAAAAAATGTATTGTTGTGCCTTTGGATGTCAGAATCAGAATGCAAATCATTTGTATAGAATACTGTCATCAAATATGCCATTTGAAACTAAACGCAAAAAAAACAGACAGACTATGGATAAAAACTGCTATGATTACTCTACTTTTAAAGCATAAATTTGATTTACAAAGGTTTTATAGGTCTACATAATATTCACAGATGCTGTTCATAGGGGACATATTGTATTAGCCCTAAAGTTACAGCATGAAATACTATTTAAACCTAAAATATTTGACATAACATTTACCTATTTTTATCTCACAATTCTGACTTTTTTTCCCCCCTAGCAAATACAAGTTTAAATATCCTAGTTCGGACTTTAAAACTCAACAATAGTGAGTTTGTCAATTATGAGGAAAAAAGCCAGAAGTGTGAGATACAAACTCATAATTCTGATCCGAGGGGAAAAGGGAGAATGGCGAGTTGATTTTTCTTATCAGAATTGTGAGATATAATCTCACACTTCTAAGAGATTAATTGCGATAATAAAGTCAGACATTTGAAATGTATACTCAAATTTACCTTTTTTTATTCTTTTATTCCATGGCTTCCATAGACTGCTACTTGAAAACTGTCATTTTCTACCAACAGATATGCTCCGCCCACAAAAAAAACAAAAAACGTCATTACTGTTTGCAAACTCCGAATTGGTCTATATAAATCACTATTACTTTGTTATGGTTTAGAAGATGTTTTTCCAGCGCCCCACTTTTGGAGGGCTCTTAAAGATGTGAAATAGACTACTTTTTCTCATTTTCTCTGTCAACTGCTGTTGATTTTATGAGCTGTACATGTTCTTCTGGTAGCATGATTTTCCTGCAGCTTCAGAGTGATTAGTCACTGCATTTATGGCTCAGATTAGGGTTGTGCCGATAGATGATAGTATCGTGTATCGACGATAGTCAGAGATATCGCCTAGGGCTGATGCCTTTGACGATATCAAGACAATTATTATTATTATTATTAGGCTAGTATTATTATCTAATTAATATTAGGGCTTATTTGTCCAATCATATTACTTTTTATAGTGTTGAGCGTTATAACCAATTACGATTACGTTGAGTTTATGAACGCAATGGCCAATCAGAGGCATGCAAATGAGTCATCACTGAAACTGAGTTTTGTTGTTTATTGCACAAGCGCGCTGACTGAATTCAGCTCTCTCGTGAAATTCTCTAATCATAAACAACAAAGTGCAGATGTACGTGCGATGTAAGTATAAGAGATAGCTTCACTGATTATAACGGGACTGTTTTTTAAAGTGCATATACTTGCCCTAGACTGAAGTCAGTGATGATGTTCTTTGGTAATGTAAATGTTCTTTGCTCGTTTTCTGTAGCTGCTGTTTGAATAACTAAGGAAATGTAAACATTATAATTAGTAACATACAATGTTTTTATTAAATTGTGATCAAGTTAAATACAAATTCAGTCATATTAAAAATATTTTATGACATGACATCCATATGCTACTTGACTGAAAATATATAATGTGCAGTTAATAGATTACACTAACATTAGGCTGCTTTTAGCCATACCCTGGCCTGGAGTTGGTTCACTCTCCAGCTATGAAACTAAGTAAGTTCATAATTAAATAAATTGGCACGATAATATCGTGTATCGGCGATCTGACGATAGGACGATATGGCTATGGAGCATATCGCCAAACACTAGCTCAGATGATTGCCTCAAAATGTTCTGTGAGCCTAGAAGCAAAGATGGCATATTTTAAATGATGTGCTTGTTAGGGGGGCTTCACCCTTGCAAATGGCACCCTTAAGGCGCTTTCACACGGAGTGCGAAACGAATAATCGCCTTCTGCCTGAACGCTAGGTGGTGCCGACCAGCAATGCATTTTTCCTCATGTAGCCCATGTATCTCGTATATGGCTTTTACATCGTCCACTGCTCAATATACAGCATTACATTAAGATAAATAACTTTTGGTTCTTCGTCAGAAACACAAACTATCCATAATGCTTACAAGAAAATATAATTAGAGGTACAATTATCATCAAGCTACATTTCAAAATGTATGTAATTAATGTTTTTGCTCAAACCCCACTTTAAACCATCATCGAGTGCTTGTAATAACTTCTAAAATGGATTTTGATTCTATAGACATGCACTCTTTGTATGTTATAATGGACTGAACGCAACCTGCTTGTCATTTGTCATAAACATCCTTTATTGTTATAAAAATACCATAACCTGCATGAAAACATATACAGAAAATATATTGTATGAATATAAATATAGACACCAACGACAACAACATCTCGACATCCACATTCTTTGTATGTTGGTTGAAAGTCCTCTACTTCGGTGTTTTTACGCTCGTGCTCAATACAGTCTTCTGAGCTTTTAGCGCCACCGCGTCGACCTTTTGAGTAACAGCAGTTGCTCTGGCCACGTGATGTAATGCTCAAATCTTATTGGACGGCCCGTGTTTTCACTTTGCGTAACTGAAAAGATTCGTCGGACTGGTTCGAAAAAAAAAAAAAAACTTTAGCATTTTCGGTGCGCGAATGTTTGCAGTCTGTGTGGAAGCATCCATAGAAATCTATTGTTTCATTCCAGCGCGTCCGATATTCATTTCGCTTTTTTGCGCTCAGTGTGGAAAGGCCTTTACACTGCCTCAATATCCTCTTTATCCCAGAAAATGGAAATGCCCTTCATTGCAGCTTGCTGCGGCGTTGGGGGCATGGCCCTGCCAATGCTGCTGGGTCACATAACCAACACAAAAGGGTTGCGTGGTAGGCGGGCCTGACATCCATCACGCTGGTCAGACCCTGAGGACGAGAAGACGAGTGGGGGTTGGGCCCTTAAGTTTGGGCCGAGGTGCGAGCATGTGTGTGTGTGCACATGTGTTGGGGGCCATTAACTGTCGCAGGATGTGTGAGGTGAGGTGTTTCAGCAAGGAATTTTTTGCCTTGATACCAATTCCCCCATCCCTACCCCCCTCACACACACCCTTTTCCACCCTCATCCAACAATCACAGAGCCGTTACCCCCCACATCTCCTCCTCCTCCTTCTCTCTGGCTCACTCCAAAGCTCTGGAATGTTCCACCAAGAGCTGTTTAGCGAGTGGTCAACCCAGGAGCCAAGCTGCCATTTGCGTCGAGCGTTAAGCTATGAACAAAACTATGGACTGTCTGCCAATTTGTTTGCTTAAAAATTAGCAAACGCTTTAAATCTACAATGTTAGAAAATGTTCAAGATTGGGCGGACCATATGTAAAAATTACGAATTCGTAATTTAAAAACATCCATTGATGAACCACTATATTGACACGCCAAAAAACACTGAAGGATTAGTCCTGGATCACTTGTTTGGCAATACTTAAGTGCAATGTTTACACTAAAAGGTACAAATAAATGAGTGTTCACCATATCAAAATCTTGAGGCCTATACAGTCAGACACACCGGAAAAAATATTTTGTATTTTTGTCTTGTTTTCTAGTATAAATATCTAAACATTCTTGAATCAAGATGACTCAAGATAGTCTTTAAGTCTTGTATTCTAATATATATTTTCCAGGATGGGACAAATATGAAACCGCAAAAATGGAAGAGTCAACAAATGTACAAGTGTAAACTTTTGCAAATATATCATATAGGCTAAAACATGACAACTACACACATATATACACCTATATAGCGCCTATATATACACACAGTAGTCAACATTTGAAATGGATCAAAACCTTTCATCAAAGTTGTCCTAAAGCCTAAAACCAAAATGTGTTCATGTCTTAGGACACCTTTGTTGAACTTTTTTGATCCACTTCAAATGTTGACTACTAGTTAGTTAGTTTTTGCTCAAAACAAGCAAAAATGTCTGCCAATGGGGTAAGAAAAATAATCTTAATTCAAAGGCTAAAGATTATTTTTCTTGCACCATTGGCAGATATTTTTGCTTGTTTTGAGCAAAAACACAATATTTTGATCATTTTTTATCAAAGTTATTTTACTTGTCAAATAAATGCATCCTGATTCAATAATTTTTTGATATTTAAACTAGGAAACAAGACAAAAATACTAAGTAAGAAAATCATTTTTTGCAGTGCAGCCATCTAACAGAATATCTTTGTCTCTCTGGAGAACATGTAAATAAACAATGACACAATAGTGACTAAACTGATCTATTCTGAACCACGTGGGTGTGTTATAAGAACGTGACCGGTAAACACGATAAACATGGCTAATGTGTAGTTGGGGTTAAAATCTGTTCTCTATCCGTTACGTTTGCTTTGGCGAAAACACAGTCCCCTCCCCCATTCCCTCGCTCTCCCTCAACAAGTTCAGCCCAGTCCGCAGGGAGACGGGTCGTCAGCACCACTGGTGTGTTACTGTCCCCATGGCAACAACCCCCACTACACACTACTCTGTTTCATGAACACACACCGAATTAACGCACTGACGCACTCATTCGCTCAGTGGTCAGCCGGGTTCCTAGCTCGCCCTGGCTTGTTTTTTCCGGACGCTGCGAGTGGCGAGAGCAGTCCCTGATCCTGTTTCACTGTGTTTAATAGGTGCGGTTGTTCTCACTCATTGTCAACAGCATGGCGTCCCCTCACTCCCTTGTCAAAGCCACCAATGCATGTTGGTGCGAAAACGTGTTTCTTAGTCGCAACATTACCACGCATTTAGGGCTGGGCGATTTTTCCGATTTTATCGATTAATTCGAATTTAACGTTTTGCCATGATTTTATTTTTTATAAATCAAGGAATCACGATTTTGAATAGGAAAATTACCAAACGTTAGAATTGGACACAATATGCCAATGATAACAGTTAAGAGAAACAAATAATGATCTGTGATTAACGGCTCACGTGTGACGCGCTCTGTGGAGGACCATAAGTAGAATATATCGCTAGTACCATTCACAGAGAATGTTTTCTCTGTGAACACTTTTGTTTTGACAAAGATGCGACGTAGGCAGCGGAATAGAAAACAATGCAAAAAAAGTTGAACTTTTTTTAGCTCGAGTGCCGCGTTTTTAGACTGACATTTCATGCAAGAGAAGCGAGCGCAGCGCATCCATGTCTACATAGAAAAAACTATGCAGCGCTATCAAAAGCGCTATCAAAAAAAAAAAACTAAAGTACTACTACTGTATGTCTGATATTTCATGTTTGCATCATGGTGACAGGCTGAAAGCTGCTGTTGTTTTTACTGAACATGTATAGTTAATAATAGTCTACTGCTGTTATATCTTCAGTGATTTTGAATTATCTTGACTTTTGAGAATTTTTTAAAAAGCATTTTACTTGTATTTTTTGTGAACGTAAGTTTGTTCAAGATGTAGTTGTAGTTCATGCATCTTTTCTGCAAAGATATTTAACAAGTGATTTGTTTAACATTTTAATCATGTTAACTTCATGTGCGGTGCACTTGGAATCAATTTTTCGGTCACACTTTATTTTAAGTTCCAATTCTCGCCATTAACTACGACTTTTGCCTTAAACTCCTAATTTGCTGCTTATTAATAGTTAGTAAGGTAGCTGTTAAGTTCAGGTATTGGGTAGGATTAGGGATGTAGAATCTGGTCATGCAGAATATGTGCTTTATAAGCACTAATAAACAGCCAATATGTTAATAATAGTCATGCTAGTAAACAACTAGTTAATAGTGAGAATTGGTCCCTATACTAAAGTGTTACCGAATTTTCTTTAACTAGAGGGTAATAAAGAAAATGTTGCTTGAATCGTGTTCAAGTTGACTAGTTTAAAATCAAGAATCGGTCAAACGTTCTGAAAATATCAGATTTAATTTTTTTGCCATATCGCCCAGCCCTACATGCATTATTTTAAAATGTTCCCAGACAGAAACGTAGTAAGGACATCGGTAAAACAGTCCATGTGACATCAGTGGCTCAACTTCAATTTTGTGAAGCTACGAGAATACTTTTTGTGCGCAAAGAAAACAAAAATGACGACTTTATTCAACAATTCTTCTCCCCCGAGTTACGTCTTCTGACATTTTGGAGAGTATCACAACGCATACGCACGCTTTACTTTAAGCGTAAACAGCGCTGAATACGCTGATTACGTTCATGCGCGCGCTTTCCCCTCCAAACGTAAACAACGCCGATTACGTTCTTGGGTACTCTCCAAAATGGCAGAGGACGTAACTCGGGGGGAGAAGAATTGTTAAATAAATTGTTTGTTTGTTTTGCGCACAAAAAGTATTCTCGTAGCTTCGCAAAACTGAAGTTGAGCCACTGATGTCACATGGACTGTTTTAACAATGTCCTTGCTACGTTTCTGGACTTGGGAACATTTCAGTTGTATTGCTGTCTATGGGAGGGTCAGAAAGCTCTCAGATTCCATCAAAAAATATCTTAATTTGTGTTTCGAAGATGAACGAAGGTCTTACGGGTTTGGAACGACATGAGGGTGAGTAATTCATGACAATTAATGACAGAATTTTCATTTTGGGGTGAACTAATCCTTTAAATTGGTAAGAAAAGTCAAATCTAAGGTAAAGTGTAAAGTTTTCACAAAAGTTTATCCAATTTAGGTTTGTTTTTTGTTTTTTTTATATTGACAATATGCTTTGAAAATAAGACCCCTTCATCAAATAGGCCAATGGCGTAGGTTGTTTTATGCATTGCTTTTTGATGTGTATTGCTCGGTTATTATTATTGCAAATGCAACTTTAACTGTGTAAAATACAGCATAAGTTCAAAAGCACCAAAGAACATGTGGCTTTCTCAATGCAGTGTGGCACAGATTCGATGTCACCAGCACTTAAGGTGTTAAGGCTCAGTTAAAAATGGGGGGAAAAATGGCGGCACACCACACGCTCTGCTGTCCAACATAAAATGGCTGACTTCACAGTCTCCTAACCAGCGAGGCAGTGCAACGCTAGAACGCACAGCCCTTGTCCTGATTTCAGACTCCTTCGCGCTCAGGACCAAGCCAAGGGAACGTTTCCAGGTTTTGTTAGGGGATAGATTTGCAATAATCCCACCTGGAAGAGGGTAAGGAAAGTAAAACCAGGAAGACACACTAACAGAACCATTAACTGGGTATAAAATCCCTGATTTACGGGTTTGTTTCCATCTTGATTTAGTGATCGCTGATGATCTAGGGTTTTATCTCTTTCTACAGTCGTAAAAAATCATAATAGCGTTAAAACAAAACAAACCACAGAGAGAGGTTAAACACAATCAAATATTTTCATTTGACTGTCCTTCCTAACACACAGACCTGTTTTCAAGGTAACAGCTCTGATCGTCATTTTGAGATGTAGAAGAGCATCGACTGTGACCTTTTACTGAGGAGGTAAAGAAGGTAAATCTGTTACTGTTTCCTCGAGTCAAACACCATGGCCTGCATGTTCACCTCAGACAGCCTTGAGCTTCAGTGTTGATGAAACAAGATTTTATTCAATGGTTATGCTTTTCACTCTTTACTACTAAACTTTAATGACTGAAAACAAACACCTTTAAGTGTGGATGATCATTCATAAATTTTACACGAAGTTGAATTGAGATACTGATAGTTGATGCTATAGTGCAGGGCAGCCAATGGGGAAAAAATTATGAATAATACAGTTGAATAATAGCAAATAAGATCTGTTACAAATGGCAGATTTAAATAAACACTTGTTAAATATTAAATAAACATTACATGGAAAAAAAACAAACAAAAAACAGATTTAACATTAACAACACTACACATGGGAAAACTAAAAAGTTTAGTTTATTGGTCAATCTGGGCTGTGTTTCCCAAAAGCATCGGAAGCTTAAATTGATCGTAGCTCCATTGGAATAATACGCTTACGATGCTTTTGGAAAACGCAGCCCTGGCCGATGCTATAATCTCAATCTGACCACATATATATACGCCAGTGGGGGGAAAAATATGCATAATGCAGCTGAATGATAGCAAATAAAATCTATTAAAAATGGCAAATTGAAATAAACACTGGTAAAATGTTAAATAAACATTACTTTACATGAAAAGATCTAAACAGATTTATCATTAACAACACTACTGGTAGATTGTCAAGATCTGACACATGGGGAAACAAAAAAATTGTGTTTATCGGTCAATCTGGCCGTTGCTATAATCTCAAACTGACCACATATCGCTCTTGCTGATATAAGAAAAGGACTAGATGCATCCACTGCCAGCAATGCATTATGAGCTGTGATTATAAATAAACACTAGTGAACACTGACTGGATGGACAGTCTGGGAATATGCATGAATACATAACCAACCCACTGATCTACAACATAAATTAACTTCAAGATGAAACTATTTATGTGAAGGTGTCAGTGATCTCTGCACTAGTAACTCGCGTGCGCCATCATTCTAAACCAACTTTCATTTCTATGAATACTAGTGTTATGAAATATGATCAGATATTAAAAACCACAGACTACATCTCCACCCCTGCTTCCTGTCGCCATTGCGCACACACTCCCTCACTCAGAGAGCAGCGGTCCGTCACTTTTACTGTAAGAGTGCAGAATATCTGCTGTAATGATGGATTGAGACCTCGACGTGTAACAAGAAAAGTCAAACACAGACACAAACTCACCGCCAAATCCCGCGCCGCTTCAGCTGCCACACACTCAGTAAACACGACTCAAGCCAGCTAGTGCTGGAGGATACAGGGATGAGTGCAACACAAAGGCCCTTCACTCTTGTTTATGTCCAGTCGAGTGAGTGTGCGTGCGTGCGCGTGTGTTAAACAGTGTGTGCGTCACCAGCAGGAGGGTCATGTGACCGGCGGCATCCGACGCCCTGACGATCGGCTCGAGAATAATATACTGATGATAGTGAGTAATTAATAAGCAGATACGCAAAGATAACGACCTGCTGCACTCGTCGTCACGAATGAAAACCACTCCTGCTCGAAGCAAACTGAAAAACACGAGTCTGAAAAAGTTTCCGCGAAGTTAAATTACTAGAGCAATTAAGCTGGAGTAATTTGTGTACCCACAATGTTTCTGTGGTTAAAGCTTTGCTGCAAGTGCAAGCAAGGCCAAGAGGAAGCATGCATGCTGCACAAATAAGAGGTGTAATGAGAGGCTTTTGCAAAGAATCCCTAGCGAGAGCACTCTCTTAAATATTAATAATGAATATGATTTTTATATAATAACATATGATTTATATTTATCGTCATGTATATATGACTCTTTATACTGTGCATGAACGATAGCATGCGTGCTATTGTGAAAACAGCTTTGTTTGTCTATATTACTGACTTTTATATTTTCACTGTAATAAAGCAAATGATATAAAACGTGAAAAGTTTGCATTTATCCATTCAGCATTTGACTTTTTTTTTTTAAATATAAAAAAATATTTGCTTTGTATTAAGTTGACATCGTTTTTCTACAACAGTGGTGTAATGTTTAACAGTGGTGTTAATTTAATTCAAATGTGTTTATTAAGTGCACTTCACTGTAAATATATATATACTTTTAAACCAAAACTGGGGCTGTCAGACATTCAAATAATGGCGATTTAATAATAATCGTTAATAATAAGTGTTTAGAAAGGTTTGCAATCAGTATTTAGAAAGCAGAAGGACACATTCTCTACTATATGTTTTGAATTTATTTTTTATTTTGTTTTATAGCTTGCCTAGAAAACCCCAAATTGAATTACCCCAAGTCAACCACCCAACACTGACAGCAACATAAAGGCAGTCAAAATAAAATGCATTTTTCTAAAATTCTGTCAAACTCATACCAAATATTTAAAATTCGCTTATTTCACAAAATTAAAGAAATGCATTTTAAAATTTTAAGTGGGATATATCCATCCAGTGAATATTTATGACTAAGATTTTGGATTTGACTCTAATAAATGTATATTTTGTGATGATATTGAAACCGCGGAACATATAATCATACAAACATACAAAACATATAAACATACAAAACCGCGGTCTGATAATCATGACTGGCTTTACCCAAAGGAACCTCAGCTTAGAAATTTCACTGTGAAGGACATTATCTTTGCACTTGTGATGAACAATAACAAAGATGACTTCCTTCTTAAAGGGGTCATATGATGCGATTTCAATTGTTCCTTTCTCTTTGGAGTGTTACAAGCTCTTGGTGCATAAAGAAGATCTGTAAAGTTGCAAAGACTAAAGTCTCAAATCCAAAGAGATATTCTTTATAAAAGTTAAGAGTTAGCCACACCTACCTAAAACGGCTCGTTCTAACACACCCCCACATATCTACCTCACTATGTGGAAATATTAGCATAATGCCGCCCAAACGTGCACGCAAAGAAAGAAGGCGTGGTTTCAGAAACAGCAGTAGTGTTGATGCAGCCATGTCAGGGAGACGCTGTGT